>NW_026911634.1:0-14704 GCF_963692335.1 Osmerus eperlanus
CCCATTTCAGGATGGGAGCGTCACAAGTACTGGGGCGCCTCCCACTTGGCAGCAAGCCCAACCCTCCCTCCCTTCCTCCAGTCCTCCGCTCCTCCCCCGTTTACCAAGCTCCCTCCCTCTTTTACTCGACCCTCCATTCCTCCCTCCCTCTCTCTCTCCATTGCTCCTCCCTTCACGTCCTAATGTTCAGTTTAGTCCCCTTTCTCTCCTCCTCCCACTCCCCCCCCCCCCTCTTCTCTACAGGGTCTGTCTTGGCTCCTGGCCACACAGCTCCAGTGGAAACTTTACACACAGGAAAGAGACTCGCATACTACTCTTCCACTAGCATGTGTGTGTGTGTGTGTGTGTGTGTGTGTGTGTAAACTGAATTGTGTAAACTGAATGTGTTAACAGCATTTGTTCAAATATAAGAGCCATAACTAGGGAAGAAGTCACACGGCAAACTGGAGAAGGAAAAACTAAAAATATACTACAACATATTACACATCTCAGGCATGTTTTCTGTACCATAACTAGTTATACAATGGTACGTCAGTATGGACTATTGTTATGCAAATGTACAGAACACATACATTGGGTCTAAATTTACACAGAGCCATTTAAAGGAGATGGAAACATGCGTTCTTTATTCATTTTCAAGCCTTTTTGTTTTTTTTTGTTTTTTTTTTAAAGAGGACATTACATAATTCTCCAAACACTTCCTCTCGGAGCAGAGAGACGCCCGGTGTTTTAGCGCGCACACACACACTTGACATATCCGAGCAGACAGGCAGCCTGTTCGGGCTGTCTGCATCACAGTCGCCATGACAACATGGGGAGACAATTCGTAACAATATCCAGTCTCCCATCACTGACCAGAGAGAAGCCATCTTTCTAGAGCCTATTTCCCTATTGGGTTCTAAAACAGGACTACAATTAGATTTTTCTTTTTACAACTAGCAACTGTACAGTTACCTTGCCATTTCTGGCCCTCGCCCCACACATTCCCTTACCATCGACCCAATGTCATTTCCTTCCACAGTCCCTAGCCCCATGGAATAGGCAGCATGCTCATCTGTGGTTCTGCTCCTCTCCTACGGGCAATCTTGCCTCTAAAATATGGATGACAGCGAACTCTTTCACACTCTCCCTCCCTGTCTCCTTCGTTCTCCAGTGGCTGAGAGAGCCAGTCTCAAGTTTCAAGTCCTTATCTCCATCTCACCCTCTGCGTGCTTGGAAAGCAGCCCTCCCCCGCCGCACTCTGCTACAAACTACAAGTCCCACAATTCTCCTCGTAGTTCTGTTCCGATAGCGGATAATGACGTTCCAATAAAAATAAGTCAAACTTTATTTTTTTCAATGTACATTTTAGTGAGAGTGTTTTTCCCCATTTGTTGAGCTATGCCTAAATCAAACCTTGTACCAAATATTTACCCCCACCAATAAGACCTGTGACCTGAATATGCCGAAAATTGTGAGGAGCATGCGTCGCAAGTCTCTCGTCTGTCTGTGGAAACACAGAGAGGGGAAAGCTTCAGTGGAACTCACCCTGCGTCCTGGCAGACTGGAAGAAGAGGCAGCAGGAGAGAGAGAGACACTCAGGAAGCCGGGGAGAGTGAGAGGAGAGCAGAGGAAAAGAGGGCTTGATGGAAAGAGATAGTGGGAGGGGGGGGGGGAAAGAAACTGTGTGTGGAGCGAGAGAGAGAGAGAGAGAGAGATAGAAGGAGAGAGAGACATAGAGAAAAAGATAAGAGAGTGTGTGTTTGGACAAGGCAGTCCTGTGCTGTTCCATGTTCAAGATTCTTATCTGCTCTATTTTAGGATGTATCCAGGAAGGCATCAACTGGGCCTAGCCAGAGAACCAGTCCCAAAGTAAGTCCAGGCGTGTGTGAGTGAGTGAGCGAGTGAGTGAGTGGTGGGGGGGAGGGGGGGGGGAGAAAGTATGAGTCTGCATATGTGTAGGACTACAGCTGTGTCAAAGGTCAAGCTCCAACCTCATCCGAGTAATGGGGCACTGTGTGATTAGCTGTGGACTTGGACCGGCCTACACATGCCCACAATGCACTGCTCTACACTTCACAATGGATCCGTTTTGATGCCTCTCTCCTCTGCCGGAATTTTCATTTAGCAAATATGACCAAATCAGGCTATAAGCAACAGGCTGGGACTCTTGTAAAGAGAGTTAAAAACTAAACAAGAAAAATCGTTTCAGTGTTGGGAACAAAGCTTTACACGGTGGGAAAAGTGGAGGTGACCAACATGTCCGCAGACCCACGTTAGCCTCGTTGTGTCATCCAACCAATTATCTTAACTTCCTGCACCAAGCCTGCTCGTATCATCCAAAAGGGATCTCTAAACACAACAGAAATTCTACTGAACCCCTCCCGTCCAAAAACAACCTTTATTGTGTCGGCCTGTCTCTTTTGCCAGCTCGCTCTGTCCGTCCCTCTCTCTCCCTCTCTCCCTCTCTCCCTCTCTCCCTCTCTCCCTCTCTCCCTCTCTCCCTCTCTCCCTCTCTCTCTCTCTCTCTCTCTCTGACACTCTCCTGTGTCCACACTTTCTCCCATCTCTCTTTTCATATTGCCCACTGCAGGTTCATCAGATAATGTTTTCTCAGGGAGCGTTTTTCAGCCGTGCGCCCACTGTAGCACAATTACTCAGCCTGGTGCACTAATGGCTATTGATGCAGCTGAGGGCCACACACACACACAGGCTTTCAATGTGGCTTGCCTTGTACAAACAAATGCGCGCGCACTTTCAGTGCCCACACTATGGCTTGCCTTGGACACGCGGGAAGATTCATAAATATTTGATGGCAGCGGATCGATAAGGGGATATGTGTATGGCCATCTCGAGCAGGAACAGAAGTCATGCCACAAAGGGAGAGGGTCACACACAGCCTCGTTGATACTTATGAACAACGTCCCCCTCACACAATAAGATGGGTTAAAGCAGGTGAGCATAAACCTGCTGAGCAGCGTTCAGTTGTTTACTGTGGGGTAATACCTCAGCAGTGAATGTGTGTGTGTGTGTGTGTGTTTCAGGGCTACCTGAGCTCGTGGAGTAATTCCCTCTTAGTGGCGGATTTCTCCTCGCCAGTCGGCAAGGCTGGGAGCGGTTTAGAGGGCTAAGCCAGGTAGGATGAGTCGCTGTGAATGAGGGATCACCCAGGGAAGGGAGGAGAGGAGCCAGTGGCAGTCAACAGGAAAAGGAGAGTGAGGTGAGATGAGGGGTGAGAGAGAGAGCAAATGAGAACTCCTGTTAGGGGGTGACCTGACTAGGCCTGTGCTTTACTTGCCGCGAGGAGAATGTCCGTTTAGCTAGCGTCACATGATGTCGAGCTGGAACAGGGAGATGTTTGTGAACCAGGGTCTAAATGTCGTGTGGGGGAGATCATTCCAGCACAGTACTAATACACCTCATTACATACAGACAACGCTACAGGGGAGGAGGAAAGAAAATACTTCTAGAGACAACAACAAGATCTGACTCACTGGATCTAAGATTCCACTAAACAAACCATGTTGATCCTCTCACACACACAAAAGCTGGGCCAGGATAGGACAGTCATATAGACTATTGACTGGGTCCATCCTTCCTCATGCTACACAGTGTGTGTGTGTTTGTGTGCGCGTGTGTGTTTTCAATATAACAACTCCAAGAGGATATATACTGCCCACAGACATAATAAAGAACAGAGGTTATTGAAAGGGTAATGGTATGTGGGTATACATGCATGTGCGTGCATGTGTGGATAAATGAATTCATGTCAGATATCTGAGAGTACGTGCTAGAACAGAGCAGAGAGAGAGTAGGCCTCATCATCCTTCTCTAACGCACACACACACACATAGATAATCCTCATATGAACCTAACTCCACCCCAATATGTATATCACAGGCAGCTGGACAATACACACACACACACACACAGTAGTGGAGTAGTTGTGCAGAAACCCGGTGGGCCAGGGGATCTCTAGAAGCTAACATTTATAACATCCTCATTTATAATTAACATGCATTGTGTGTGTGTGTATGGGTGTGTGTGTGTATGTATGTGTGTGTGTGTGTACGTCTCGCCTTCTCATTGAGAGGGATGAGAGGGCGGCGTGGCTTCACCACCAGCCTGACATCAATAATGTAAGGTGATCGTTCTCAGATGCTACGCTAGGCGTCAAGGCTCAAGTCGGCCAGCTAGCAGGTACGGTACGTGCACACACAAGTGCCCCAACAGGAACGTTGTATAAGAGACAGACAGGCACGCGCTCACACAAGACAGTCGGGCTCTGAGTATGTGTGTGAGTCTGCAGGACATGTGAACATGCGTGGGTGGAAGGGAATGTTGTCACAAAGCTTGCTGAAATTAAAAACATCCACACAGAGAGAGAGAGAGAGAGAGAGAGAGAGAGAGAGAGGAGACATACAGAGAGAAAGAGAGAGAGAGAGAGAGCATATGGAGAGAGAGAGCATATGGAGAGAGAGAGCATATGGAGAGAGAGAGAGAGAGAGAGAGAGAGAGAGAGAGAGAGAGAGAGAGAGAGAGAGGAGACATATGGAGAGAAAGAGAGAGAGAAAGAGAGAGAGCGAGAGAGACCGAGAAATAAAGAAATCTAAACACAGCTTTAGGACCCTGTTGTGACAGTTTGGCGAGGCAAATACCTCCTCTTGTTTGTGTGTGTGACGTCACAACCGTCGGCATCACAGAGAGAGAGAATGCGTGTGTGTATGTGTGAGCTACATGCCAACTCACTGGGTTAAATATAGAGCTTGGGCATCAGTCCCAGACTACATTAACAATGCCACAGCACCAGTACTGACACTACCATCGCACCACTAATGTTGAAACCAGAGACAAGGGGAGGGCCTGGGGAAGGAGGGATGGTGGGAGAGAGGAAGGAAGGAGGAGGGAGGAGAGGAAGGGAGGGAAGGAAGGCCTCAGATTCATGAAACTCAGCCACCCACACCTCAGCCCCTCTGCCAAAAGAGAAAGGGAGAGCTCTTCTCCAAGCAGTATAACATTGTGTGTGTGTGTGTGTGCACGTGTTTGTGTCATTCCTTGCCGAAACATCTGCCAAGGAAAGAGGATTTGAGCAAAAGGCAGACTCCGGCCTGTGCTTCTGTGTTTTTGTCGAGTTTGCTTGACCATGTCCGTAAACATGGCCCAGACACAGACTTGCGCCACTTGCGCTTGTTTGCATGCGCTCATGCACACACTTTCACAACAACTTGGCAGTTAAATAAAAGTGTTTTAACCACTGAAAGTACAGCCGACTCAAAACATCCACCGGGCTGTCCTCTTCTTATCACGCATACATAAACACACGCAGTGGACCACCTGCGTGAAGGTAAATCAGTGTGTCAGTACACCATGCCAGGAAAATTATGGGACAGTAATGGGATTGCCAGCACCTCAGAGAGAGAGAGAGAGAGAGAGAGAGAGAGAGAGAGAGAGAGAGAGAGAGAGAGAGAGAGAGAGAGAGAGAGAGAGAGAGAGAGAGAGAGAGAGAGAGAGAGAGAGAGAGACTTTTTTTTATGTATCTGTAACTAAATAAATGATATGTCACTGTTGTTACACTTTAAAACATGTAAACGAGTGTCCAGAGTATCTATAAATGTATCAAAACAAAATGACCCAAACCAGATATTATCTGGATTTAAACTGTTATTCTGGTTTCATCAGGACATCCTACAACTCATTAGTAGTATGAGTGTAGTATGCCAAGCACTAGTATTGAAGTGCTGGGGATGACTGAGAAGAGATCACGAGGACTCCTCACACACACACTAATAGTTTGTGCATTTTCCATAATTACAGGTTAGTCCTGCTTCGCCGTGGGTGTGTCAGAGACCGATTAGACATGCAGTCCTGTAACATGAGTAGCTCTGCTCAGCCCTAGACAGCAGTGGACTTCGTTTGTTACATCTACGGTGTGTTTTTTTTTTTACCGAGGCAGCCTAGTACTGCGACTATACGGCCATCTAGCTGTAGAGGCGTCGTCTTGAGATAGAGCGGAGACGAAAAATGGCGCTACTGTGTCTTTAAACCGTAATCCCTTGATTCTGAGCATTTGTTGCCTACCAGCTAATGGGCGGTGCGGTTTAATGTCCACACGAAGCGGTGGGAGGTCTTTTTCTATTACAATCGCAGCCGCCTCAGTACCGTGGCTCTTGAAAAACGACTGAGCTTGCTACCTATGTCGCTTTCAGAAATTAAAGAGTGCCACAGACTTTCTGCTTAGCATTTCAAAGGAGCAATTGGCCACTGCAACAACAAAAGAATGTCGGCATTCCAGCCGACAAGTCGCTGTTGATTCTTCTCTCCCCTTGCAGGAAGAAAGACTAGACTCTGATCAGCTAGCTGTGCATGCGTGACCCGGGGCTCTAAAACCAACATACAATCCATAGTGACAAGATACGCTAGTGTGTCTTTGTGATCCTTTGTTCCATATCCCGGGACCAGAGCTTCATCAGAGTATGTGTCGGTAACCATTTCAGTCAAAAGAACATGATAATAAGACAAAATCTGAAAAACATTAGACGTAGCATGAAGGCTACCATCTGGTCTGTGCTATGCTACATTACAAGGGAGCTGGACCTCCACAGCCATATTATGTGCTAACAATTTCCCCCTCCTTTCGTTCCTCCCCCCCGACACTCCCTTTAAACTTCAGACTTTAGACCCTCGTCTTGGATGAGTACCTGTCTTTCAGAAATAATGTTCAGTTCTGTCCATCAGTCTAAATATATGCAACAGTTCGAGATCTATTGACGAACTACATTGAACACTGTAGCAATGGTGTTTTTTAATGATAGCATGTTGCTGTTTTGCAAAGAAATGTTTACAAGTAGGCCTTCGGTGCTTTCTCGTCCACCTAACAGTAGGCTATGCTTGATAGCTATTCAAAAGTCTCAACAAACTTTACGAGTTTTCAAAGGGCAAGAGTTTTTAGAAGGCTACTGGCAAATCTCAAAGCGAAGCAACAAAAAGGGCCACCCCCTACAAAAAAACTTTCAATAGCCTATAGTCATTTCCGACCAGTAACTGACTTCCCTGTAGTTCGTAACCAAAGTGAAAGTTTGTGCGTCTCTTTACAAACACGCCTGCTGAGCCTCTTGTTTTGAATAGCTGAGACTTTTCGTAGCTACTGCCAAGTGTAGAGAAAATGTTACCGTCAAACTTTTCTGAGCAAGGGACAGGAGGGCTAACAACCTCATGCTGCAATAGCAAAGGAGGGGGGTGTAGCTCAAATGTTGGCTGTGATTGTTAGTACTGCTTACCGCTATGAGAGTGTTATTTCTCTGCTCGGTAGTCGAGGCCGAGTCGGGGTCTTGTTGTTTACTTTGCTGCTTGGTGTTGGCGGATTTCTTCGCCCTCTGCTCCAAGCTCCGCTGGTAGAGACTCACGGTCTCCCTGCGCTCTATCTCCAGCTGCTCAGCGTGAGCTTGCTGGTATCTGTTCTCGCAGTTGACATGGTGTCTCCGGCAGCCCTCTATCCGCTGCCGTAGCCTCTCGACCACTGTGCTGTGTTTCGGAATGCCCACATTGTTAGAGTTTCCACTCGGGTTGATGCCGCTGTTCATGGCATTGTTATTGATGCAAATGCTACTGCCATTGGCGGCAGCGGGGGATGCAAAGTCCCCCATCCTCTAGCCAAAGGGCTGGTATTTTGGAAGAACTTTTCCCAAGCCCCCTCACCTCGTTCAGATTGTTCCACAGGGGTGAGAAGGTAACTAGCTTGTTCAGAGACAAGAGAGGGGGGATTCAAAGGACCGTAGCAAACGGTGACCGATGCTGCTTCCCTCCGCCGGGACAGTACGTGGAGGTTCCACCATTCAATACTGTTTACAACAACATCGTTCTCGATCCTGAAAACAGGTAACAAAACACCCCCAGCGTGGGTAGAGCTTGCTATGCAGCCGGTCCACACTTCAATACCGCGGCTACACTTTTAACTCCAAAGGAAACATCCGGATATTAGGCTACAAGCGGTCATCACTCATTCACACAACAACCCGACGTTGCGAGCTCGCCGTTTTATTGTGTTGTCCTTTGAGAAAAAGTTTTGCTGTCTGAAGCGAACGGGCTCCGGAGTTGCTCCGTGAACTTGCATCTCATTGGTTTGGTCGGTAAAAATCCCTGTCCGGTAAAAAGGTTTGCGTAGAGTCCAATAGTCCCGGTCCGTATCGAGGGACGCGAACGGAAATCCTAGAGACGCCGTGATCTCGGCTCGTCGCTAGAAGCTGCTGCCTGCCACCATCACAATAATCAAGTCCTCTCCTCCATGCCAGCGGAGTGATATCAGGACAAGAGTTGAGTAAAAACCAGCTAGAGGCTGTGAGTAGCCCGACGGCGCGGAGGAAAACACGGAGTAGAGGTATTTGTCGCTGGATTAGGAGTGGACTGAAAGCCTACTGAAATCCCGAGCCTACCATCCCAGCCGCTTTGTAGATGTCCTTGTGGACCAAAATTAATTATCTCATCAACTGCCTAAGCATTCCAATTGACATGTTTTTTCATGTAAATAGAAAACAAAATATAATTGAAGCTCTATAGCAGAACTGGTGGGATCAGAACCCTTACCAGTAGAACATACACACACGTACACACACACGTAGTACACACTCAAACAGTGAGTTTACTTCATAGCGGTGTAGTGTTAGACTTCCCTCTTTATTTTTTGTACGCTGTGTCATGTGGGAGTTCTGAGTTCCATCTCCGACTGTTCCGGCCATATGTGTTGTCTTTCTCTCGCATTCACACAGACACACACACAGGCACGGGAACACACACAAAGTCATCACCACCATCAGTGATGACATGTACAGCATGTGGATGCTAGCATTTCATTGTGATTGGTGCTGTTTACTACCACTTCTGCTTATACTTGAAGAACATTACAGCATCAGATTCCTCACAGAAAGAGGCCAGTCACACACAATCAGTGTATGTGCAAGTGTTAACCCTTGTGCTGCCTTCGGGTCACATGACCCAAAGGTTCATAACGAACCACCGTTGTGTTTACCCAATTTTACCCAATACAAAAACAAATAACAATTATTTTCTTTTAACCATTGCAATGTGGGGGGTCTGAGACAGCCCGACAGTTAAAAGAAAATGCTTCACTTTGTTTTTGTAGGAGGTAAATTTGTCGCAATACGACGGTGGGTCACAATGACTGATGGGTCAGAATGACCCGAAGATAACACAAGGGTTAATGCATGTGAATGTGTGTTTGTGCCCAAGTGTTAATGTGTGTATGTTTGGCTATGTTGCCCATTCGAAATGCCTGCGGGGCAAATTCTCCCAGGAAGAGATAGAGGAAGGCAGACAGGAAATGGACCCGGGGCATGTTGAAACTCGTCCTCCTCTGACCCTACTGGTCACACATTACAGCCTTCACCCAACAGGAGAAGGCAAATAACATATAAAAAAGGATTACCAGCGATGTCACATGTGGCTACAGAGAAGAGAAAGATCCTCTCTAATAGTCTAATAGTTCCGTATTCACTGTAAATTTATTATGGACTTTGTTAGTTTGTTTTGACATCCCCCTGGTTGCAGCCATTACTGGCAATTAGGATGTCACACATTGAAACAGAACATGTTTACCTAGGCCAAGACTACTCTTTGTCAGTTCCACAATATTAGTGAGTGTGATATCATAGATAGAACTACTTTGTGTCTTTCTTCCTCTGTTTCTTTCTCTTCTTCAGGGCGCCTACACACGATCAGCGTTAAAACCGCTCTGCGCTGGCTGTGCCATTGTTTTCCTATGGGGAGAGCGGTGGCTCCCCTTCTTTCTCTTTGCCTCTTCCCCTCTGTGACTTGTCAGTGTTCTAAAACTATTGGATTGTGCTACCTTTCCATTGTGACAGCACAATGAAAACAACTGCAGACGATCGCCACAAGCCACCCAGACCATCGTCTTGTCTGTAAACTATTTCTGAAGATTTCATCACCACCTACCGTCAACAAGACCTCTGAGCATCCTGCAACGTGCAGTCATGGCAGTCCACAGAGGGAACTGACTTGAGCATCTGTCTTACTTTGAACAGACCAGTTACTGGCATAAAAGTGTGTCTGTGTGTACATGTGTGTGTGTGTGTGTGTGTGTGTGAACGTATGTGTGGGTGGGGTTGTGCATGTGTGTCGCTGTAACTGGTGCTGCTGCCCAGTCCAGTCGGCTTAGCGCAAAAGGAATGACCGGAATGTTGTTGTCTGCTCGCACACACACACACACACACACACACACACTCCACCCCCACACATCTCTGACTCCAACAGCACAAATGGACACCAGTAGCCCCCCTCTCTCACCCCTGGCCTTTCCCCTGCACAGAGCTCTCTGAGGTTTTGCCTTAAATCACAATATATACTTGATGTCTCATACGTGACATCTGTGTAGACCTTATGTAATGACATTCCATGGCTTAATTTTCTTACTGTTTACAGTTATTTACTAATTACTACACATTGAATCTTCATGTGATGATATGTCCATTCATTATGTTGTGTATTAATAGCAATTCTAAATGTGGACTGTGACCTTAGCATGGTCTTTCTCTGGTTTGGTAGTGTGAAATGTGTTTCTTTTATTGTATCTCTTCATGAAGGGGGATAATAAAGGATTATTTTAAAATATGACACAGGGAAAGTTTTTAATCTCTCTCTCTCTCTCTCTCTCTCTCTCGTCTCTCTCTCTCCTCCTCTCGTCTCTCCTCTCCTCTCTCTCTCTCTCTCTCTCTCTCTCTCTCTCTCTCACTCTCTCTCTCTCTCTCTCTCTCTCTCTCTCTCTCTCTCTCATCTCTCTCTCTCTCTCTCTCTCTCTCTCTCTCTCTCTCCTCTGTCTCTCTGTCTCTCTCTGTCTCTCTGTCTCTCTCTCTCTCTTCTCTCTCTCTCTCTCTCTCAGTCCCTCTCTCTCTCTCTCTCTCTCTCTCTCTCTCTCTCTCTCTCTCTCTCTCTCTCCTCTCTCTCTCTCCTCTGTCTCTCTGTCTCTCTGTCTCTCCCTCTCTCTCATGACACACAGGCGACCTGACAATGCTTCTCTCATGGTCATGCCGGTTTGTCCACTCACAACTGCAGGTGTAGAGGGTAAGAAGAGAGTTTACAAAACAGGTAGGTACGTACACACACTAAACATACAAACACACATGTGTGCACACAGTTGACATGCATGTGTAAGGAGGCTTTGTTGCAGATGAGCACATTCAGAAATAAATAGGTGAATAACATAAGCTTACAAAAATAACCATACGTTATTCAGGATCAGTAAAAATTTTGCATTTATTGGGAGTACTAATAAATGTTTGTCAAGGATCCATATATCTAAAATACAGTAAAAGTAAGCTGTATAGCTTTTTTTCAAGCAATGTAAAAATGGGCGTCACAGTTATGGAGGCTTGAGTTCCAAACGACATCCTCAGAGAAGACAAGAATGTCTCTCTATGGACAGTGAAGAGGTCTGTCGGGACCGATGACCCAGCGCTAACTAGCGGAAGCTCATGGCAGATCATATAGTTCAGTTTAGCAGTAGACAGTATGGCACTAATCCCACCCCCCCCTCCTCAATCACAAGCCCACACCTCTCTCTGTGATTACCAAGGGGGACTCCCCTGCCTCTCCTGCCCAGGCCGAGGAACTGTTCTTTGGGGTGGCTGTGTACGGAAGGCCCCCCTACCTTACTGCCAGGTTGCTGGTCGGTTTGCATTAGACTGTCTCTAAATATTTAATGTGCCCGCCGGTGCATTAGAGGCCATAGTAAAGAGAGAATCAATGAAGCTGATATATTGACTATCCGCAGGGAGAAAAGGGGGAGGGAGGGAGCGAGGGATGGGGAGAGAGAGGGGTGGAGGCAGAGAGAGAGAGAAAGGGAGATACTGCCATCGCCACTACCTCTCATGCACTGCTAAGGAATACTAATACCCTTTTCATGTTCACGGAAAGGAAGGGAGAGAGGGAGACGAGGTACAGAGGAGAGTGGGACCTGCGTGAGGGCTGTGCTGTGTGCATATGTTTGTTGAGCTATGGCGTGTGTGTGTGTCTGTTGGGGGATGGCAGGGGCCAGGTGACTCACAGCCATGGTATTCCTGCATCATTTCAGTCCCCCCAACCATCCCCCCCACCATCTTATTCTCTCTACAACACACACACACACAAACACACACAGAAGACGTCTGTGGTGTGGAAGAAGTGACAGGCGTCGTGATTTCTCTCTGACAGCAAAGGGAGTAAGAAGAGAAGAGGAGAAACAGACAGAGAGAGAGAGAGAAAGAGAGAGAGAGAGAGAGGCATTGCATGAGAGGCAATGCAGGTGGCCCCTCAAAAATTCATTTGTTTTGTGATGTACTAAAGCTTGAGCATGTATTTCAGTAATTTAGAAGAAACTTTTATCCAAATCAACTTGCAACACAGTAGATTTATAGAATTGAGCTGAACAGACTGCATTTATACCACCCAGACCAACAGATGTCATCTGTGAGTGTGCATATGTATGTGTGTGTGTGTGTGCGTGCTTCCTTCTGTGCCTTGCGGCCTGGCAAGTAGACTGGTGTGTCTTGCGATAAACGTCGCTTTGCCCTCCGTAGCATTGTACCATGGAGGAATGCTTTTGTTTCACACACACTCTGGTCAAACCACCTCACCACAGTGTTTATCTAGTGTCACCTCTCACAGCACACAGTCCTGCAATGTTTCAAACTCTGGGGTTGAAAACAACAACCACACAACCCCTCCACGAGACTGAAGAAAAATGCCCAGAACGTTCTGCCTGATCAGCTGGTTTTGGAGAAAAGAAAAGAAAAAAAAGAGAGAAAACAATAGCCTTTTTTCTAACTTCTTGTTATACCTGGTTGGAAAACACTGGCTTGTTTAAGAGGAAGGGATTATGGAGTGTCGATTGAGCAAAGAGGTTGAATTGGAACTATGTCTTGAGAGAGTTGAACCGTGGTGACAGTTTTTGCTTTGAAGAAGTACATCGAGGAGGAGGAGCATAGTGAGAACAGAAAAGTAGAACAGGAGCCAGTGTAAATATTCCAGCCACCCTGGCCCCTTCTCCACCCCCGCCACACACACACACACACACAAGCTCTCTCACACACATTCAAACACACACAAGCTGAAGCGCAAACGTACACACGCACACACGTACTAACACAGATTAACACATCCTTGTGTCATCAAAACAACTGACGCTGGGTAATCATGCTAATGAGCAGATAATGAAATGCATGCGGCCTCTCTCATTAAGAAGCTCCATATTCTCCCTTTTAAAGATATGCTAATTTCACAAACACTACACGCGCACACACTCAGACTCACGCACGCACGCACGCACACAAAGAGTTCTCAGGCAATAAGACAGTAAGACATCAGGCGTTTCCGTTTAATATAACCGTCTGATCTACATTTCCCAAGTGTTCACCAGGACAGATGAACTCCTTGAATAGTAATCACTGTACTTAAAATGCATAATGTTAGTGTACAAACACCAACACACACAAGTGCTTTTGCATCTTGTGTTTATATGTTGGAGTGATGGGCAGTGAATGGACTGTCCTCAAAGCACAAAGATTAAATATCAGAATAGTGTCGACTCAATCTTCTGACCTCACCAAGGCATTGTGATGTCACTGTCATAAAGTTGTTTTTTGGCCAGACGGGGTTAGCACCAAGTGGGCACGTAATGATGTCACGACCACAAAACACACCTACACACCCCCTTGCAAAACCCTTATAATTCCCAAATTACTGTTTTCCCCTTTTTGTCAAGTCACAGTGATATCAGACAAAACAAGACACTCGGTGTTCCTTAACAGAAACATCGGCTTTAGAGCTAAAAACATCAGTTTATTCTACCACAGGAACTTTTCATGCTGTCAATCCCAGCCACAACAGGTGGTCCAAAATGTTTACAAAATAACACGAATGCTCAAAAAAACACGAACAACCTCATCAGTTCTCTGCTTACTTTACACTCAAAGAAGAAGAGAACATTTTGTTTCAAACCTTCAGAAAGCAAAAAGCAATTCAACACTCAGGCAACTCTCCACAACTCTGCAAAGTATTCTTAGGTGAGTGTGTGAGTGTGTCTGTCTACTGTCTTGCAGAGTGTGTGTAAGACTGTGAGTGGGATGAGAAAGAAGCAAGAAGAATGGACTGAGAGAGAGGGAGAAGAGAGGAGAAGTGCAGGGGTGAGAAAAGGCTGGTGAAGGAGATCGTAAAGCAACACTGTATCTTTTCACGGTTTTTGCAAAACGTGGAGCAGAGTAGATCGGATCACTGGAGAATGGACGTATGATTGATTACTACGTGGGGCACAAACAAACACACAAACACAGAAACGAAAGGGTGAATTGATATGCCCACTCATAACTAACCAGTGCCCTTACACTTAACACAAAAGGGAAATGTAATAATTTGTCAATTGAGCATTATTTTACAAGTCTTTGTAAATTAGAAAGCAGTGAATATTCCTGAAAGTGCGAGAGAGAAACTAATTCCTAAGAAATAGGAAGAGAGGGCGAGAGAGAAGGAGAGAAAAGAGAGAGAGAGCGTGTGAGAGAAAGGGGGTGGGTGAATGACGAGAGACAAAACACACATCCATTCAAACGCCTCGTCTGCCCGCTAGCTGCTGAATATTTCAAAGGCAAATCAATTAGTAAATGGATAGAGCTTTATGGAGGACATACACACACACACACACACTCAGACACCCCAAAAGCTGATT
>NW_026911635.1:0-1000 GCF_963692335.1 Osmerus eperlanus
ACCTCTCCACCTCTCCTCCTCTCCTCCTCTCCTCTCCTCCTCTCCACCTCTCCTCCTCTCCACCTCTCCTCCTCTGCTCTCCACCTCTCCTCCTCCTCACCTCTCCTCCTCTCCTCTCCACCTCTCCTCCTCTCCTCCTCTCCACCTCTCCTCCTCTCCACCTCTCCTCCTCTGCTCTCCACCTCTCCTCCTCCTCACCTCTCCTCCTCTGCTCTCCACCTCTCCTCCTCCTCACCTCTCCTCCTCTGCTCTCCACCTCTCCTCCTCCTCACCTCTCCACCTCTCCCCTCCACCTCTCCTCCCTCCCCACGCTGGGCCAGGATGCAGCGCCCTACACTGAGATACAGTCTGTGTCTCTGTCTGATGCTTCCTCGACACCAGACATATGGACTGAATCTCCTGGTTTTACTGGCCGTTAAAGGAGTGGGTGATATATGGAGGTCCTAATTTGATTTCTGGCAGCAGCATGTGTGTGTCCCTTCCCCGTCCAGTTTACATCTGTTCTCCATGGAGGACGTGAATACAGATCGCCCCATCCTCCTGCTCCCCCCACATGCCTGTCCACCCCTCTAACAGGGTATTTATGCGATACTAATTCTTTGGCCCAGTGCACGTGTCCACGAGCTTGTGGTGGTGTTGGTGGTGGTAGGGGGGGGGGGGGGGGGGGGGGGGGTGGGGGGGGGCTGTCTGGTGGTGAACAGATATCTTTCCGAGAGAGATTTCTAATCCTCTAGTGTTTTGCAAACGGTGCCAAACTAGGTATTGACGGAGAGTCCAGGTTCAGGGGAAGAGCAGAGACGAGAGGGGGGGGAGAGGCAAGAGAGGGAGGGAGGGAGAGGGGAGGGAGGGAGAGGGGAGGGAGGGAGAGGGGAGAGACGGAGGGAGAAAGTGGAAAAAGAGAGGGAAAGCAGATGTGCTCGTACTGTAGGTGGCGGAGACGGAAAAGAACTGTAAATTATCGATCATCCGGCGAAGGGCTTCTGTCCAGCTCTGATCGCCT
>NW_026911636.1:0-7500 GCF_963692335.1 Osmerus eperlanus
ACTCGGTAAAACAGCGCCTCAATGGACTCATTAAAAAAAGGAAAACAAACCGTGACTATTTGAGCGCTGCCGATTGTGCGCCGTCTGCCAACTCTGAACGAAGGAAAACTGTAATGTAATACAGCTGTAATGAGTACTGATCGTGTCGGTCTGGGATTGTGTTGATGTTCATCATCAGTCTATCCGTCTCGTGGCGCTTGGCTACTCCACATTTCTGACAAAATGTGAAAGTACAAGATAAGTTTAGGCCACCGTGTCTGAAACAGCTGCAACCGTTTAACTAAGGAAAGACTACACGGCAACATTTGACTACATGGCAAATTAAAACATTATAAAGTTTTCATTCCAGCGCGTCAAAACATGTTGTAAAGTTTACCTCGTCCGTTTGCAAGCTGACGGCCGTGTCGTACCGGCAGTGCGTGACGAAGTGCTCGCAGTTGTTCCACATCAGGCTGTACGGTATGGCACCGACGAGATTTTCCGCTCTCTGCGCGACCTCCTCGTTCTCCAGCGGACGTTTCTGGAGCGTGCTATCCATCGCGTTGATTAGGATGCACCCGCCGTAAGCAAAGTCCTCCACTGAGTCCACGCGGATACTGGCGTTCTTGGACAGAACACCGAGTAGGAGCCTTGTGTTGGTCACCATTACCTGGGTCTGACTCTTGTCGCTCGTGAGCACTGGGAGTATGTCCGGGATGAGGTGCGCGACACGGTTCTCTCCCAGGTAGATACCGAAGTGAATAAACAAGGTCCGGGGGACCTCCAAGAGGTCGCCCCGCTGATAGCGAGGTGCCCCGTTCCTGTCCCGGTCACACTGCCTCGTCTCCCGCTTCTGCTCCTGCCTCTCCGGCCCCGCCGCGAGATGGCTAAACAGCTTGAGATGTGCGAGCAGGAAAACCTTTTCCCAGATGAACGTGAGCAAGTCTAACATTTTGAGGCGGAGAAGATTTCTTGTCCCAGGGACGCTCGAGACTCAACGGCATCTTCACCTCGCCGACACACCGCGAAATGGGGGCTCCGTGACATCATGAGGAATTCGGGGTTCCGATTGGTTGTCGAAACTTAGAGAGAGAAAGAGTTAGAGAGAGAGAGCGAACTCCCTTTGCACGACAGGAGCTTGAGAAGGGAAGAGATGGGCGCGGATTCTGTTGTCATTCACGACCGTCAGTGAGGCGTGGGCTACAGAATGCACGACCGCATCTGTCGCGGCGCTACCGGTGTGGCAATAACAGTCCAGTTGCCCTCGAGCCCACAGGAATTGCGTTGGAGGCGCGAATTCCAAAGAAGCGTCGTGTTTCATTTAACTGGAATCGTCAAATGATTCATATATTATTATTATTTTCAATCTTTTTATGATTAGTGTCATCTGATGTGTGTGTGAGAGACACACAGAGAGAGAGAGAGAGAGAGAGAGACGAGAGAGAGAGAGAGAGAGAGAGAGAGAAGGAGGGAAAGAGAGAGAGAGAGAAGTAGGGACAGAGAGAGAGACAGCAGACTTTGAGCTGGAAAGTCTGTAGTCTTGGTTGGCTGAGGAGGAAGACCACAGTGCTGTCGCCATATGGCAGTCATTAAGTCTTCACACACACACACACTCTTACACTTTGACTAGAACGCACACCCACTTACACACAAGTACACACTCTTATGCACCCAGTTACACAGCCCAGACTTTCTCCACACACACACACACACACACACACACACACACACACACACACACACACACACACACACACACACACACACACACACACACACACACACACACAGGCTTTCACACACACACACACACATACTCAGCAGTTAAGCGTTGACTGTGTCCACATGGTAAGAGACACATCCTTCTCATTTCCAAGGTAACCGGACAGTGATTGGCCGAGAGCACAAGCTGAGCAATGTTGCGGTTTCATTCGTCTGGGGCATTCTACCACAGAACCCTCCAATCACAAGCCCCTTCCACATAGCTAACATTCTCCTCAATGTTAACAGTTATAGAACACAGCTCCAGAAGTCTGGTTCCACCAGGAACAGTTCTAGAACACAGTTCCAGAACTTTCGCTGGTTCCACCATTCTGACATCCCATACATTCAGTACAGATCCCCATGGCAACAGGCAAGCTCACGGAGTGAGTCTGTATTCTAAGACAAACACGACTTGTCATGGTCTTAAACCCATACTAGGAGACTGCTTGGTTTGTGAAGAAGGGTATTCCCACGGTCACACATTGGACATGAATCCGGCTCACCCCAAGCCTGCAATACATGTGTCTTCAGCTATGTGAACCTTGGTATGGATGCAACACACACAGTTGCCTGTTGTGAAAAGTTTTTTTGGGGGTGTGTGTGTGTGAAAGCCTGTGTGTGTGTGTGTCTTATCCTCTCCCCTCCTCCACTGTTCATTCCTACTTCTCCATTTTAAAAGGAGGAAAGGATTAGAGGGGAGTGTGGTGAGTGAGAAGGAAGAACACACACACACACACACTGCCCTCTCCCCCACTGAGACAGTTAAAGAGCGCTGATTGACATGAGAGATGAGGCCTGCCTGAGGTGTGTGTGTTTACACAATAACTGTGCCTGGCATGGGGCTAATGACCTTCCACTGCTTGGGAGAGGAAAGGAGGAGGAGAGAGGGGGAGGAGAGGGGGAGGAGAGGAGGGGGGAGGAGGAGGAGGAGGAGAGGAGGGGGGAGGAGAGGAGGAGGAGAGGAGGGGGGAGGAGAGGAGGAGAAAAGGGTAGAGGAGGAGGAGAGGGGGGGAGAGGAGGGGGGAGGAGGAGGAGGAGGAGAGGAGGGGGGGAGGAGAGGAGGAGGAGAGGAGGGGGGAGGAGGAGGAGGAGGAGAGGAGGGGGGAGGAGAGGAGGAGAAAAGGGTAGAGGAGGAGGAGAGGGGGGGAGAGGAGAGGAGAGGAGGGGGGAGGATGGAGGAGGGGGGAGGAGAGGGGGAGGAGAGGAGGAGAGGGGGAGGAGGGGGGACGAGAGGGGGAGGAGAGGAGGGGGAGGAGAGGAGGGGGAGGAGAGGAGAGGAGGAGGAGAGGAGGAGGGGGGGAGGAGAGGAGGGGGGAGGAGAGGGGGAGGAGGATGGAGGGACTTTATTGAAACACTGCTGGGGTCTTTGCTTGTTATGGTGATCTCTCCCGCTCTCTCTCTCTCTCTCTCTCTCTCTCTCTCTCTGTGTGTCGTAAACAGAAAAGATGACGGATGAGGAGCCATTTATCTCTATTCATCCTCTGTGGCATCAGTGTGTGTGTGACAGAGTGTGTGACAGTGTGTGTGTGTTTATCTGTGTGAGAGAGCGAGTGTTGGAGAAAGTGTGTGTCTGTACGAGTGTTCGTGGTCATCCATCTCTGCCACAGAGAAACCAAAACATGATGAGAACAGATGAGGCGAAGGATGGAAGGATGAGGGGAGGAGGGATGAGGGGAAGGATGAAAGGATGAGATGTGGGGTGGAGGGATGAGGGGAAGGATGGAGGGAAGAGGTGAAAGGATAAGGAGGGATTGAGGGTTGATCCATAGCTACAGCCTTGATTAATTAACTCCTCAGACAACCACTCTCCCTCCCTCTCTCTCTTTCTCTCCCATTGTAATTCCTGACAGCCAAGCTGAAAAAGCCTTGATGGATGGTCCTGTTCCGTTCTTTAGGGATAGACACACACACACACACACTGGTGACTTGTTCGGAATCCAACTTCTGTTAAATCTGTCTCCTCAATCATAAAAAAACAGAGAGTTGAGAGACTGAGAAAGAGTCGACTCCCAATGAACTCTGGAAAACATTGTTTTCGGTATCTAATATGACTCAACTTACATTTGACTCCAGTACATAATGAATATGACTCCATTGAACTTACATTTGACTCCAGTACATAATGAATATGACTCCATTGAACTAAATGGTCACTCGTTAGTTGAATACTTCAGGTTGACTTCACGTGATTCAACTTGAATGGATTTGTTGTGCATGAACAAGTCACTTTCCATCTGTCTTACACACACAAATACACAGTCTCTCACACACACACACACACACACACTCTGTGATACACTCTGTCTTACACTCCCCCCCCACCCACCCTGCCTGTATCCTGTTGACAGCTTGACCTTTGACCTTTGCTTCCTGTGTCAAAGAAGAGTATGAAGAGCCTGGCTGGTTCTCCCCCTCCCCCCCAAGCTCTGCTTGATAAACACACACGCACACACACACGCACACACACACACACGGAAGTAGCCAATGAACAGTGAAACAGTTAAACTTATTTATTTCCACATTTAGTAATTTCATAAAGGCCTGAGTAGTGAGCTTAGGCTAGCGATGAATCTAGCAGGGATTGCTAGCTAACACAGCTTAGCATGAGCTAGCTTGTGTTCTTCCACATATCCTCAGGCTAGCATGATGCTAGCTTACATAAGGCACTCTTTAGCATAGCGAAGGCTAACAACTAGCTAACCGTAGCTAGACGTTCTTCATTTAATACCCATGTAGTTCAGTACAAATACACACACACACACACACACACAGTTTAAACCTCTATTGAGGTGGACCAGTGAGCTAGCTCTCACACATCGAAACATAATTATTATCATTAGTGGTTTAGTGTTATTGATTATGTTTTTATTTGGCACATAATCATTGAAGGCAATCAGCTGGTCTAGAATCGATTCCATTCCGATTCTGCTTTTCATCTTGACACCTTTCTTTCACTCTCTCACTAATGTGAGTTATTTCTTTTTTCTTCCCTCTCTCTGTGTCTCCATCCAACTCGTATTTATCCCCTTATCTCCTCCTCTCCCCTCAGTCCACCAGTGACTTGAGATCAGGAAGGCCTTTCAGCTTCAGGTCCAGCAGCATCTGACCATATGCCTTACCCTGGAGGAGGAGAGGGGAGGGGAGAGGAGGAGGAGAAGGGAGAGGACAGGGGAGGGGAGGGGAGAGGAGGAGGAGAGAGGAGAGGGGAGGAGAGGGGAGGGGAGAGGAGGAGGAGAGGGGAGAGGAGAGGAGGAGGAGAGGGGAGGGGAGAGGGGAGGCGAGAGGGGAGGCGAGAGGGGAGAGGAGGAGAGGGGAGGAACATGTAGAGAAAGGGAAGGAGAGATAGGGAAGGGGGGAGGGGAGAGGAGGAGGGGGAGAGGGGAGGAACATGTAGAGAAAGGGAAGGAGAGAGAGGGAAGGGGAGAGGAGGAGGAGAGGGGAGAGGCGGAGGAGGAGGAGAGGAACATGTAGAGAAAGGGAAGGAGAGAGAGGGAAGGGGAGAGGGGAGAGGAGGAGAGGAGGGGAGAGGAGGAGGAGGGGAGAGGAGGAGAGGAACATGTAGAGAAAGGGAAGGAGAGAGAGGGAAAGGGAGAGGAGGAGGGGAGAGAAGGAGGAGAGGAACATGTAGAGAAAGGGAAAGAGACAGAGGGAAGGGGAGAGGAGGAGGAGGAGGAGGAGGAGAGGAACATGTAGAGAAAGGGAAGGAGACAGAGGGAAGGGGGGATATAAAGAAGGTGAGAATTGAAAACCAAAAACACTGTTGAGTGTGAGACTGAGTGTGTGTGTGTGTGAATGTGAGAGAATGTGTGTGTGTGTGTGAGAAGAGCGCCTTTGAAGTTTGCTAGATTCCAGCAAGCTACTAAAACGTTTACTGGACTGGTGTCACCCAAAGCCCAAGGTGTTGGGGAGAGGAGGCGGAGGGGAGAGGAGGTGGGGAGTGGGGGGGAGGGGAGAGAAGGGGAGAGGAGGAGAGGGAGTGGGGGGGAGGGGAGAGAAGGGGAGAGGAGGAGAGGGAGTGGGGGGGAGGGGAGAGAAGGGGAGAGGAGGAGAGGGAGTGGGGGGGAGGGGAGAGAAGGGGAGAGGAGGAGGGGGAGTGGGAGGGAGGGGAGAGAAGGGGAGAGGAGGAGGGGGAGAGGAGGGCTGGAAGAGTGTGTGTGGTGTGTGTGATACCTGAGGGTCGCTGCGTAGAGAAGCCACCCCTCCCCCTCCTAGAGAACTCTGCAGCACGAAGTTCAGACCATGGATCCCAGGCAGCTCGTACCTACACACACACACACACACGGCATGCAACTTCAGTTATTAGCCCCAGTTAACATAATCAATGTCAGACTTACAGCCCTAGGCTGCCTGCCTCTGAACGCACACACACAGACACGCAGACATACACGCAGACACACACACACACGCAGACACACACACAGACACACACACGCAGACACACACAGACACGCAGACATACACGCAGACACACACACACACATGCAGACACACACACAGACACACACACACAGACACACACAGACACGCAGACATACACGCAGACACACAGACACACATACACAGACACACGCAGACACACACACACAGACACACACAGACACGCAGACATACACGCAGATACACACACAGACACACACACGCAGACACACACAGACACGCAGACATACACGCAGACACACAGACACACATACACAGACACACGCAGACACACACACACAGACACGCAGACATACACGCAGACACACAGACACACACACACAGACACAAACAGACACACACAGACATACACAGACACACGCAGACACACATACACAGACACACGCAGACACACACAGACACACATACACAGACACACACAGACACACACACACAGACACACACAGACACGCAGACATACACGCAGACACACAGACACACACACACACACGCAGACACACACACAGACACACACACGCAGACACACACAGACACGCAGACATACACGCAGACACACAGACACACATACACAGACACACATACACAGACACACGCAGACACACACAGACACGCAGACATACACGCAGACACACAGACACACATACACAGACACACATACACAGACACACACACGCAGACACACACACAGACACACACACGCAGACATACACGCAGACACACAGACACACACAGACACACACACACAGACACACAGACACACACACAGACACACACAGACACACATACACAGACACACGCAGACACACACAGACACACATACACAGACACACGCAGACACACACAGACACACACAGACACACACACAGACACACACAGACACACACAGACACACACAGACACACACAGACACAGACAGTCACACACAGACACAGACAGACACACACACAGACACACACAGACACACACAGACACACACACACACATACACAGACACACGCAGACACACGCAGACACACACAGACACACACAGACACACACACACACACACACAGACACACACAGACACAGACAGACACACACAGACACAGACAGACACACACACACACACACACAGACACACAGATACACACATGTAGACACACACACACATGTAGATACACAGATACACACATGTAGATACACAGATACACACATGTAGACACACACATACACACATGTAGACACACACACACAGGTATATAGAGCCAGGCGTGACCCCGCCTGCGTACCGTGTGACAGCGTTGGGTGTGTCCTGCTCTATCAGGTGACTGAAGTGTTCCT
>NW_026911636.1:12500-15919 GCF_963692335.1 Osmerus eperlanus
CACACACACACACCACACCTCTCACACACACACACCACACACCTCTCACACACACACACCACACACCTCTCACACACACACACCACACACCCACACACACCACACACCTCTCACACACACACACCACACACCTCTCACACACACACACCACACACCTCTCACACACACACACCACACACCTCTCACACACACACACCACACACCTCTCACACACACACACCACACACCTCTCACACACACACACCACACACCTCTCACACACACACACCACACACCTCTCACACACACACACCACACACCTCTCACACACACACACCACACACCTCTCACACACACACACCACACACCTCTCACACACACACACCACACACCTCTCACACACACACACCACACACCTCTCACACACACACACCACACACCTCTCACACACACACACCACACACCTCTCACACACACACACCACACACCTCTCACACACACACACCACACACCTCTCACACACACACACACCACACACCTCTCACACACACACACCACACACCTCTCACACACACACACCACACACCTCTCACACACACACACCACACACCTCTCACACACACACACCACACACCTCTCACACACACACACCACACACCTCTCACACACACACACCACACACCTCTCACACACACACACCACACACCTCTCACACACACACACCACACACCTCTCACACACACACACCACACACCTCTCACACACACACACCACACACCTCTCACACACACACACCACACACCTCTCACACACACACACCACACACCTCTCACACACACACACCACACACCTCTCACACACACACACCACACACCTCTCACACACACACACCACACACCTCTCACACACACACACCACACACCTCTCACACACACACACCACACACCTCTCACACACACACACCACACACCTCTCACACACACACACCACACACACCTCTCACACACACACACCACACACCTCTCACACACACACACACACCACACACCTCTCACACACACACACACCACACACCTCTCACACACACACACCACACACCTCTCACACACACACACCACACACCTCTCACACACACACACCACACACCTCTCACACACACACACCACACACCTCTCACACACACACACCACACACCTCTCACACACACACACCACACACCTCTCACACACACACACCACACACCTCTCACACACACACACCACACACCTCTCACACACACACACCACACACCTCTCACACACACACACCACACACCTCTCACACACACACACCACACACCTCTCACACACACACACACTCACACACCACACACCTCTCACACACACACACACCACACACCTCTCACACACACACACCACACACCTCTCACACACACACACACCACACACCTCTCACACACACACACCACACACCTCTCACACACACACACCACACACCTCTCACACACACACACCACACACCTCTCACACACACACACCACACACCTCTCACACACACACACCACACACCTCTCACACACACACACCACACACCTCTCACACACACACACCACACACCTCTCACACACACACACCACACACCTCTCACACACACACACCACACACCTCTCACACACACACACCACACACCTCTCACACACACACACCACACACCTCTCACACACACACACCACACACCTCTCACACACACACACCACACACCTCTCACACACACACACCACACACCTCTCACACACACACACCACACACCTCTCACACACACACACCACACACCTCTCACACACACACACCACACACCTCTCACACACACACACCACACACCTCTCACACACACACACCACACACCTCTCACACACACACACCACACACCTCTCACACACACACACCACACACCTCTCACACACACACACCACACACCTCTCACACACACACACCACACACCTCTCACACACACACACCACACACCTCTCACACACACACACCACACACCTCTCACACACACACACCACACACCTCTCACACACACACACCACACACCTCTCACACACACACACCACACACCTCTCACACACACACACCACACACCTCTCACACACACACACCACACACCTCTCACACACACACACCACACACCTCTCACACACACACACCACACACCTCTCACACACACACACCACACACCTCTCACACACACACACCACACACCTCTCACACACACACACCACACACCTCTCACACACACACACCACACACCTCTCACACACACACACCACACACCTCTCACACACACACACCACACACCTCTCACACACACACACCACACACCTCTCACACACACACACCACACACCTCTCACACACACACACCACACACCTCTCACACACACACACCACACACCTCTCACACACACACACCACACACCTCTCACACACACACACCACACACCTCTCACACACACACACCACACACCTCTCACACACACACACCACACACCTCTCACACACACACACCACACACCTCTCACACACACACACCACACACCTCTCACACACACACACCACACACCTCTCACACACACACACCACACACCTCTCACACACACACACCACACACCTCTCACACACACACACCACACACCTCTCACACACACACACCACACACCTCTCACACACACACACCACACACCTCTCACACACACACACCACACACCTCTCACACACACACACCACACACCTCTCACACACACACACCACACACCTCTCACACACACACACCACACACCTCTCACACACACACACCACACACCTCTCACACACACACACCACACACCTCTCACACACACACACCACACACCTCTCACACACACACACCACACACCTCTCACACACACACACCACACACCTCTCACACACACACACCACACACCTCTCACACACACACACCACACACCTCTCACACACACACACCACACACCTCTCACACACACACACCACACACCTCTCACACACACACACCACACACCTCTCACACACACACACCACACACCTCTCACACACACACACCACACACCTCTCACACACACACACCACACACCTCTCACACACACACACCACACACCTCTCACACACACACACCACACACCTCTCACACACACACACCACACACCTCTCACACACACACACCACACACCTCTCACACACACACACCACACACCTCTCACACACACACACCACACACCTCTCACACACACACACCACACACCTCTCACACACACACACCACACACCTCTCACACACACACACCACACACCTCTCACACACACACACCACACACCTCTCACACACACACACCACACACCTCTCACACACACACACCACACAC
>NW_026911637.1:0-1000 GCF_963692335.1 Osmerus eperlanus
TGTAATGAACATTGCGCTGTACTACAAAGGGTGCTGGAAAGGATTATCGCATGTAGTGTCGTCGTTTTTTTGTCCAGCAACCCAGCTGAGGAGAAGAGCCTCGAAATGTATTCCCTGCACATCGAGCTGACTGTTATTTCAACTCCCAGAGCGGCTCATTTGGGTTTCACGAGGACAACTTGAACCCGTTTTTCTCATCCCGCAGTGGCCATCGTTCCAATCCCAGTCAGCGGTCGAGTCACCCGGTCAGTCCACAACGGCTCTGAGCCCTCCTGCCGCTCTCCAGCAGAGCAGAGAGGCGATGCCCCACGGACATCCCACTCTGAGCGGCTCAGACAAAGACGAATGGCCCAGTCGCCTTCTCTCCCCGCGTCAGAAGCGTTCCGCCGCCGCCGATGACAAATGAATGTGCTCGTCGGAGCGTGGCCGCCATACGTATGAGCTCCCCTCCTGGCAGGGGGGCCCGGGATGAGTTACAGGCCACGCCAAATGTCATCCCAGAAGGCGCCCTGCTTTCAGAGGCCAAACAACGGGTTAGATCAGACTCCCAGTGCCACACAGGTGGGTCATTCTGATGGGCAGCGTTAGAAGTGTATTCAGTACTGTAAACCCTCTGGTTGTTTTTTCGACCCTTACCTGTGCTGGGATGCTCTACTCAAGTAAGGTTATGTCTTTCGTCCACACAGGTTTACGTTTCGCCCCTGTGGGCGCTCTCATATTATCACACGTACACTTATTTTCCCTCTCAATCCTTTTTTTTTTTGTCTGACCCATGTTCACGTTCACGACCTTCCTTGATTCAAGTCTACTGTTTAGCATTGCTAGCGGTGAGGTTTTCCAATCTCCACATCGAGTATCATCCAAACGGTATCAAAAGCAGTGTCAAGGCCAATGAGCACCGCTGCGGAGCCAGGGGTGATCAAGGTGATGCTGGTGGCTGGTGGTTCGAATGGTTCGAACCGCACCATTAAAACTTGTGAAATATTCATCAAAATGGCCA
>NW_026911638.1:0-17572 GCF_963692335.1 Osmerus eperlanus
GGAGAGAGAAGGAGGAGGAGGGGTCAGTGAACGAGAGATAAGGGGGGGAGTGAGAATGTCAGAGCAAGATAGAGATAGAGGAACAGGGAGCGAGAAAAAAAGAGAGAGAGAGAGAGGCAGGGGAAGGGAGAAAGAGCAAGCGAGAGAGAGAGTTCGGGAACACTTGCATAATGCTGAAAATAGGTCTTGATCTTATCCCTGGGACTGGACCGAGGTGGACGGCCCACTAGCTAAATAAACAGTGAGGGGCTGGGCCGATGGACGCACACTGGAACACAGATCATATTCCATTCACGCCCTCTATTCACGGGATGGGCCCAGCAAAGTAGAGGACACAGTAGAGGCAGTATTACACTATTCCAATAACAGCCAGAGTCAGGGACTGAGCACTTCGGGCCTGTTAAATGGAAACTCTTGGTTTCCATTTAAGCGCTTGGTGTGAAAAGAACGCGGAAGAGAGTGTTGGTACTCGCTAGCGTGTTCGCGTTCTGTATTTCAATTGAAGCCGCGTCGCCGGTCCCACCAAATCTCTGGCCCCGAGGTGGCTGCTCAGTCTCTACCGTAGGGATAGGATGGGGGGGGGGGGGGGGGGGAGTGTGTGTCCTGCCCTGCTCGACAGTATGTGCTTTGTATTCATTGCAGATAACGAGAGCCAGTTGGAGGAGAGAGAAGAAAAAAAAGAGAGAAAGAAACAGCATTGATTTTGTTTGCTGGGCAGGCGTTTCTCCACACCGGAGCAGGTCGATGCACGGAGCTGGAGGACTGGGCGAAGCTGCTGCAGGGACAGGCCGTCTGCAGTGGACATTAGGGTCTGCCTAGTTATCATGTCTGACTTATTAACCCAGCACTCACACGCTAACGCACAGACATACAGGCAGCAGGGGGGGGGGGGGGGGGGGAGTTGGCCACCTACACTGTTTACGCAGGGTGTAAGTCCCCCTATGGGAGAGAACTGGACAGACACAGACGCACAGACACAAAGACAGACAGACACACACACCGCCCGGCCTGAATGCCGTGCGTGTGCTGTGTACAGATAATTGTTACAATGTGATAGAGGGGCTGCATGTTGTCTTTGGAGCTCCTGGAAGCTCACTGCCTTGATCACACAGTGACTGACAGTCTGGTAAGCAAGGTGCTACACGCACACGCACACATCATTACCATATATAGGCGAGATCAGGGATCAATCCGGTTCAACTCTTGATTATGTGTAATGAGGCAAGCACACTCTGGCCATACTCCTGTTTCTGCTTGCTGTGGTCTGAAGAACTTTTCGTTTTGTTTTTATTACGTATTCTTAGAGCAGTTTATATGAGTAACTGTGTCTGCAGTGTGTAGGTGACAGGCTGTACAAACACTCCAGTCACCACACTAACATTCTCTATCCCACAAGCCCCTGGAAATGGGACTGTCGTGACATTTTCAGCTGTGAGAGTGCAGAGATGGAGTGAGAAGTCTGAATGGAGAGTGGTAGGCACACACACACACACACACAGATGTGGACGCGCACACACACAGAAGGAAGCACAGGAAATTAGCTAGTTCCTGTCAAGGACAGGACAGCAAGGATAGGAGGAGAAAGACAGTGTGACAGAAAGAGATGAAGATGGAGAGACAGAGAGAGCAGACATTACTTTAGCAAGGCTACAGTTCATTTCTCCTCTGAAACACAAACATTTGATTTTGCAATAACCTCTGTAACCCACCCTACTTACTGTGTGTGCGTGTGTGTGGCCCAGACCAGACCTCCTCCAGCACCACACCTCAGCAGTATGACCTTCGACCCCCAGCAGATGGCTCAGGGTGAAATCCAAAACTCTGTGTTTCCATCCCAGCACAAAACACACCGACAACTGGACACACACACGGTCATTTCGATGCGGTTGCTTCCACAGGGGAAAAAACCTCATACTACTAGGAAAAAAAGCCACTATTTTGTATGACAACGGTACCATGTCTCTCAGTGACTGTGAGATGGACATGAAGATAAGCCCATAGCAGAACCATGTCACCAAGAGAGGAGGAGATAAAAGGAGAATGCAGAGGAGGACAGAGCAGTAACAGTAGTGGATGTCTTCGGTCCAGGATCCGTGTGTGTGTGTGTGTGTGTGTGTGTGTGTGTGTGCATGCCACAGCGGTGAAATGCAGCATGTCAGCTCCAAGGAGCAGCCGGTCGCAGAACAAAGACTCAGTGAAGGAGCCTGCTAATGATCTGAGAGCCTGCACATTTTACCCAATGCCAGACACACAGACACACACACACAAGAGCAGGCAAACCGATACACAAATCGCTCCTCACTGACTGGCTGCTGTGAGATGGTCCACAGAAGTAATCTGTCTACAGGACAGAGGGAAGGAGAGAGGGAAGGAGAGAGAGAGAGAGGAGGAGAAATATTGAAAAAAAAATTAAATAGTCAAAATAGGACAGGGGTTTATATATTAGAGAGGCTGAGGATATAGGAGATATTGTTAGGGCTAACCCTACACTACTGTGTGTGTGTGTGTATATATATTTGTGTGGTGTATGTGTGTGTGTGTGTGGTGTGTGAGCGGCAGTTCATTAAAAGTCATGCCAGTGTGGTTGAACAGCAGCTCCAGGCTCCTAGTGGCTACGCTAATCCTTCAGTTAGCTAGCTCGTCAATACCCACCTACATTACACCCCTCCATCACTCCACGCTCCCGCTCCCGCTCCCTCCCCCTCCTTTTCCTGTTTGCATTCACCCCTCCCCTATTCCACCGTTCTCCACCCCTCCCCCCACCCCCCACCACGAGACTCCACCACCTAGCCGAGCCCCCTCGCTGTGTTTCCAAATCCATCGTCCTTTCTTTCCCTCCACTGATAAAAGACACAAAGGGGATTTGTAGTCAGAAGTGAAAGTAGTGAGGTCAACTCCAAGCCTGGTTATTAAGCCCCCCCATACAACCTGCCATGGGGGGGGGGGGGGGGGGGGGGGAACCAGAGGTGAGGGCCCCAGGGGCCACAGACCATTCACTGGGTCCCGGCCTGGACACGGGACTGAGGGCGGGGTGGGGGCTAAGAAGTGAGTGAGGCTGGGTAATGGAAACGAAGCAGGAACGGCTTGGGAGTGGGAGTTGGAGCAACCAGCAACTAGAGACCAGGCCAGCCTGCCCTGCCACCAACACCACCGCACCCAAACCCCCTCACACACAGTCGCACTTCAATTCTGGCCTGTGGCTGTAGTAAGCCCTAATGCCGTAGCCTGCTGTGTTGAACCTGGCGTGCCCCGAGGCCACACAGTCCTGCACCCAGAGGATGTCCACTTCTGTCTGCTGGTGGGGGATAAGCCCTCTTTAGAACAGGATTTGCCCTCTCCCCACCACCCCTATCTTTGGGACCTAATTCAGTACATCTCAGTACAGATCATTTTTCATCTCCCAATCTGCTTTACTCACAGTGGTTGGGTGGGGGGTAGGGATGGACAGTGGAGGGCTGGATCAACATGGGGATGTTTCGAGGGAGGGGTGGGGTCAGGTGGGTGGGTGGGGTCAAGTGGGTGGGGTCAGGTGGGTGGGTGGGGTCAGGTGGGTGAGTTCAGGTGTGTGGGTGGGTGGAGTTAGGTGGGTGGGTGGGGTCAGGTGGGTGAGTGGGTGGGTTCAGGTGTGTGGGTGGGTGGGTGGGTGGAGTTAGGTGGGTGGGGTCAGGTGGGTGGGTGGGTTCAGGTGGGTGGGTGGGTGGGTGGGTGGAGTTAGGTGGGTGGGGTCAGGTGGGTGGGTGGGTTCAGGTGGGTGGGTCAGGTGGGTGGGGTTCAGAGAGATCAGCTTTCTTAACACACTTTTCTGCAGTGATGGCATAGGATGAGGTCTTCTTCCTTCACACCTGCTCAGCTGAGCAATCAGGTCATCTTTTCTTCTCTCACACACACAAACACGCATGCGCACACACAGCATGTATGCTCCGAGACATGCTCTGCGTGCAGCTTGCAGTTGTTGCCAATGACGTCATTCCTGATTCGAGCCACCTTTTGTCTCACTGCGTGAACGTGGAGTAGAGCAGGCTGGTTTAACAGACAAGCCTGTCCCGTCTGTCCCGTCTGTCTTGTCTGTCTTGTCTGTCCCGCCTGTCCCGTCTGTCCCGCCTGTCCCGCCTGTCCCGCCTGTCCCGTCTGTCCCGCCTGTCCCGTCTGTCCCGTCTGTCCCGTCTGTCCCGCCTGTCCCGTCTGTCCCGTCTGTCCCGTCTGTCCCGTCTGTCCCGTCTGTCTTTCTACTCCCCCTTCTGCCTGCCCAACTTTTCATCTGCCTCGGTGTGTCAATCCATCTCTCCATTCCAACAGAAGCACTCATCCACATGAGCCCAATGGTTTGATTGTCATCCTGTTTACCAGCCAGTTGACACCTCATGGTAAATTGCTGATGACATGAGAGGGCTGAAGACCCCCTCAGAAAACACGGTGGTAGGAATACAGACAACTACTTCAGTTAAATGCAGCTTCATAGCAAATATGATCTCGTCTTGACCTCCATCCACCTCTGACCCCCATGTAGAGATTTGAAGAGCTTAATTGGTGCCGGTTGTGTGTGTGACGTTCATGGTGTGTTTGTGTATGTGTGTGCCACCGCGAAGCAGGGAGATACTGTATACTGTATAGGGATGAAGTGAGCCACACTTATGTACAAACACACAGACACGAGCTAGCCAACCCTTCCACTGTTGATAATGAGTAGCTTTCTACATGCGTAGGCGTCAAGGTTGAGCATGCACACACACTTTATTAGACAACACTGCTTTCCTCTCCCACCTCTCAGACAAAACGACTCCAATCAACACAACCACTGCTCTGCTGTACTCCTACTACTGCTTTCAGCTGTTATAGGCTCAGAATACCCTTTATACTTATCACCCACACACACACAGACACACGCGCGCGCATTTTCGATTCACATAAACATCGACAGAATCCTTATATATACCATAACGCTCCAGCCCACAATGCTACGATCCTGGTGGTGACATTTTGAAATATCATACTCCCTGTGACATTTCAGACACACGGGTGTCTACAGTGCATTTCTCTGCAGCCTACTCTCGATCAGAGATACAGTATATCAGTCAAAAACAGCCAGGGGGGGAGGGGGGGGGGGCTGTTTGCTTGTGAAAGCAATGATGTGATGAAGCCCTGTTCATTACCGCCTTGTTAGCCACTAGTAGTATCAGAGGGAGAGATTGTCAGATCCGTCACGCGCAAAGCCTTTTCTACTCGCGTTTAACCTAGGCGGGAATGAGCTAGCAGGCCAGGAGTCCCTAAATGAATCGCCTGGTATCAAAGTGTTCTGGCTGATAGCAGTGAGCTTGTTTGTCTCTCTATCGGGGGCCCCGGGGGACACAGCCACTGTACATGTGCCCCTCCAATCAGGCCATGGCAAGAGACTTGCCCTAGGATCTTATGTATGTATGTATGTATGTATGTATGTGTGTGTGTGTGTGTGTGTGGGTGTGGGTGGGGGGGGGGCTCAATGTGTGCATGAAGTCAACACCAGAGCAGCAACGCATTACGATCAGATGTCCGCATGTGATATCGGGTTGGAAACAAATAATCTGTAAAGCTGTCGTTTGAACGCACTGTCCCTTTGTAAGCCTGGTGACATGTTAACCGAATGAACCCAAGAGGGTTTCTTTATTTCTGTATGTACTGTAAGCCATCTAGCACACAGATGCCCCTACTGCACCTCCCCCTGGTCTGTGAATTTAGGGAAGAACATGAGTTAGTTTTATCTCTCCCTATCTTACCTGGTGTCCATGATGATCTTCTTGGTTGACTCAACTGACTAGGACATCAGTCGCCATAGCAATCCATCCATGCCACCGTCAGAGACAGGAGCAGGGATAACAGTTCAGTCAGGATTCTCATGTTTCATGTGTTCACTATAGACAGGTTTAGCATGAACATATCAACAATCTCCCAGTCAAGGTGATGGGTCATGACATTCCCCCACTCTTATATTCACAGGTAAGATAAGATGGCTGCAGAAACACTCCATTGCAATGTCTTGTAAGTGACCGTTTGGAAAGTTTGAAAAACAAAACAGGCCATTTCCTGGATGTGCATTGCAGTGCCAGTGAGCCGCACCAGAGAGAAACCAAGCTTTCAATCTGAGCTCCACCCAAAACACAAGAACACAAAATGGCAGATGAAAAAGAAAATCATTTGGAGGGATTTTATAGATTGCAGATTTAATGTCCGGCAGATAGAAAAAAAAAAAAAAAAAAGATCAGGGATTAATCCTCTTAGTTGTTTGTTTGGTAATCTGATTTAGTCTGATTTAGTCTGCTCTCTCGGGTTGTGGTTGCTAACGTTGTGGTCGCTGGATGGACAATTTGCACCTTCCATTTACCAGTGATTTGGGTTATATTAGGGTTTTGACTTAACATATCAACAAATCTCCCGGCAGGAACACCAAAGCCAGGGATGTGTCCGGGTCAGAAACCTCTTTCATTTTGTCACTGCTTTTCAAAGAGACAACATCTTTGTCTCTCTTCCAAATCAATGACCTACTTTACACATTAACACACAGACTAGGGTAGCTACATGGCTCCAGCCCCAGGCTCTTTTCGTTTTCAGCTTCCTTCCTTGTTTATATATATATACATATATATATTTTTTTTATATTGTATTTTTGACTTCAGTTCAACCCTGCTTAAAAATTCTGCAATCCCTTCTTTCTCACTTCCTCCATGTTCAGCTGATCCCTTCTTCAACACGACTGGATGGATAATAAGGGGTTTGGCTTTGCTTTCACTGTGACTGGATCCTATGTTGTCATTCGGGGAGGTGAGGCTGACACGGAGGCCCACCTGAGGAGTCCAGAAGCGGGGCAGAGCTATTTCCAGCTCCCCCCTCCCCTGCCTCCATCTATGAAGTGAAATCACCCCCCCCCCTCCCCTCTCTACCATCCACCCACGCACGCAAAGCCACAGAACACATTGAAGAATAGATCTATTATTCAAACAGGCTCTTATGGACCAGACGTTGGCGTAGTCGCCGACCTATAGTGTACACCTCACATATTTCAGACAGAACACAATAGGCAAAATACCTTTAATCCGAACATTTTTGCATGCTAACTTGCTCTGTTGGACTGTGCCCTGAACAGGTTAAATCTGGGAGTTAAGGGGGTGACGGGGGGGGGGGGGGGTGACTCAGATCTGACAGCCCTTGCATTCATTCCCCTTGCATTCATTCAGTCTGTCTACCATACAATATTGCCTTCATTTAACGCCGCCATAGGGAAGGTTTGAGGGGAGCTGGAAATAGAACACAAAACATTTTTACAATGTGAGGAATGGCATATAGAACTGATGTCCAAAGTTCATAACCCCACCCTGAGCTGCAAACAGAAACAAGCTGTTCCCTCGGAAGCATAGTAGCAGTAGTGAATTAAATCCAACGCACGCACACACACGCAGTGTTTATGAAACATCAGGAAATACCAGAGAAGGCATTCCTGTGCAGCCATCCTGGCTCATGTGATCGTACACACGCGCGCGCGCGCGCACACACACACACACACAGACCAGATTGTATGCGTGTTTGCTCAAGGACCATGATAAGAAAATGGGGTAACGGGGGGAAAATGCGTAATCTGATATGCATGACTTGAGGTTTCTCTCTGCCTCTCCTTTCTTTTCCCTCTTGGAAATCGCAGGTTGCATCCATAATTTACACCAGCCTCCGCCTGTCTCCCTCACTCCTGTCCTCTCTCTTCCCCTTTCCTTCCCCTCTCTCTCCCCCCCGCTCCCGCTCGCCCTCTCTTCCTCTGCAATCTGGCTTTTGCAGCTCTCTTTATTAGCATACTGCAGAATGTGCAGATGCCACCGGAAAGACTCCCCCTTCCAGCAGTGGGAGGCCTTGCATGAACCCACACGACGCCTTGGAAATTTCACTCACTTCCACGCACTCAAATCAAAGGGACGAGGGTGTTAGGGTGGTGGCGTGGGTCTGGGGGGTGGTGGGGTGTCAGGCAGGTACAGATTACAATAGCCCCTCTCTGGGGGACTGATCAAGGTATTGATAGAGACGGATCAGTGGGTATGGGTTGTAACTGAGTTGGGGGGGTTGGCTCAACATCAGAACCGCAGGGCCGGTCATGTTTCCGGTCTCTGGGGACAGTTTCTCAGAAGGCCATCCTGAGCGCGGTACAGCCCCAGAGCGCACGGTCACCATTGCACCTTTCTATCGACGTCCTTCCAAAAAAATCGGCCTGAAAGACGCCGTGCGATGGACAAAGATGAGGCATTGTGCTTGTCCTCCATCTCGGGTCTAGTCTCACAGTGTCACAACGGGCAACAGCTCGGTCTCAAGCTTAGGAAGTCATCAACTTATTTAGAAGTCCATCAACAGTCATATTGCACTTCTTTTGCATCTCATTTCATATGTTATATCTTACATTGTATAGTATTGTTTTAGAACGATTTAGACCGTTTTTTAGACTTTTTCCAACTTTTTATATTTAAGTTTCTTCCATGTGTATCGTATGCACCTCCCTGCCACAGTAAATTCCTTGTTGGTGGGAACTTACATGGCGAATAAAGCCCATTCTGATTCAGATTCAACAGCCACCAACCAATGACCCTTAATGTAGTTCATCTGGCAGTCCTTTGTCTCCTGCTGAAACAATGGAAGGCGTTGTGCCAGATACTGAGGCATGGTTTAGGTGTTTGTGGTCAACGACGGAATAGTGGGACATCGCAAAACTGCTCGTTTAACGTTGTGTTGAAAAGTTCTGCCCTGGCTGCTGGCAAACGGCCCTGGTTCGGGTTGAAAATCATTGTGCTTCGAACACCAGGACACCAACAACTTTCTGAAACAATCTCTCACAGCTCGAGAACCCCATAACACTATGCATTTCCCCTAATGAGATGACATAAAGCACAAAAATACAACAGTTTCTAGATGTGGAGCACCAAATACAAACAACCCAGGCACTGTACATTACTTCATCCCGAACACGGGGTCATTTAGCCCCGATTGAAAATGACTCGGTGCTGCTCTCTTATCTTTTGATATTGCCCAATGTATTCACTTTAGAGGCAGTTTAACAAAGCCATGTAAGGACTGTCTGCATTAGCCAGTGAGCAGACAGGACTCAGTATATGACATTAATTAGAGTCTTACCAGAGGAGGGGCAGATTCCTGTGTTTCGTATTACCCAAAGCTCCTTATCCTCATCAATCAAAGAATATGCCTGGAATTAGAGCAGAATACATGTGCGGAACACATTAGAGTCTCTGACCAAACGTAATCATCTGTTTAGGGCACAAACACATTTTTTGGGGGTCTGATCATTCATCATGGATGAGATAATGCATTTTCTTTGCTATAACGGAGGTTTAAAATAATACATGTGACACGTCCTAAAAGAAAAACGACCACAAGCACGATCATAAGAACGGCGGTTTGTCTTCGCAACGTCATCTGTTTTAAATGTAAAGACACGTCCTCTTGTTATGGTGCTCTTTCCATTTAATTGAGTCTCTCTGGAAGTGAAGCGGAGTGTGTAGCACAGTACTGTACGAACATGTGCTGTGGGACATTGTGGAAATGAGAGGTCTACGTTGGATGAACACAGATTCAGATCTCAATCAATGCGGATCTCCATCGGCATTGACAATCGCGACACGATGTTCCATCAAACCTCCCTAGATCCTCTATCGGTGCGAGACTCATTAGTGCACAGTGACACTGGGGAACCAGAGAAACTGTACGCACCGCAGATTGAGCATGTCGGCGGTTGGGTTCTGTTGGGTTCTAGAAAACGCGTCCACTTGAAGACTGTGTCTCTTTGAACTCTCTTGGCTGTAATCACAGATACATATTTCAGCCCAGCTTCTGTCCGTCACAGACCACTATCTGCAAGGTATCTTAATAGGAGAGCCATGTGTCGACTAGCAATGTGCTACTTTACAAGCGACGATGTTTGACGCCGTTCTCTGGGAGTTGCAAATTCTATTCGGTCCGTTAACATCCTGCTCCCATGTCTGTGGACGACGCATGGATCTTCCACACACAGCCGACCGGTGGAAAAGTCAGGTATGAATCTTCGCAGGCCACAGATTGGCCCACATTTAATTATTGTTAACACCAATACTAGGAAACTAAGTGTGCCTCCATTAGTTATTCGTTTCCCCCATATTTGAGTCAAATTACATTAGTCATATGGGTTTAATTAACTAAATGTGATCTGATATTGTAATTTCACACTTGAATACTGGGATACTGAGCGCTATACTCAAGTACAAAAGAAACATGGGAAACTAGCACTCATTAGAGCCGCTTATGGGTAGTCATGCATTGGCATTATGCTATATGATCATAATTAGGCTTTTTTACAGGGAGGTTACTTTTATTTCTTTAAGACTCTGCTCTTTTTTTGGCCCAAGCTCTTAGTCTAATTAGCTATTCAGAACCATGTCAAATTCAAGTCTTTCTTCTAGTGAATTATCCAACCTCTCATTAGTGCGTATCTCAAAGACCTCAGTGACAAAGTCTTCTTATTCTCCCGTGGACCAAGAGTGCCCATACAAAACTTTTTCCATCATCACAAACGCCCACATGCTCACAGGACGCCACTGCTGTGGCTGCAACTCTAGCTGCAGGTGTCTGCTATTCAAACAGGCAGCGCAGAGCTCCCCTGGGAGTTTGCCAAGCCTGTGTTCAGTTCCCTTGGAGAGGGTCTGCTAGAGTATCGTCGCAGTGTCGTGTTTAAGGGCTGGGCAACTCTCCCTCAGACAAAAGGGACTGAATGCATTTCGGGCGAGGGGTGTAAATAGCTCCATGTCATTGACATATCCTCTGCACTGACACATGAGGTATGAAGTAGCGGACTTCCTCGCAGCTCGAAAATATATCTGCCGAGAAATTTCCGCCTGCTTACAGAAAACCATCACACCACTGGGCAACAGCCGCGGAATTATCAGCCCCCCAAGATGAACGCAGGCATTGATTTGTTGCTTGTTTGTTTATGTCGAGCCCTCTGTGGAGGACAGGCGCCTCCTCCTGTTGAGACGTTGTTTCCGTGTCACACAGCGTGATGGGATGCAAGGGGTGTGGGGTGATTTGGCCACACACACAGACACACTTTGAGCATTACATCTGGATTAATCTCCATTGGGCGTCATCACAGATGCCATTAAACGTGGCAGAAGGCGAGAGTAGCGCAGGAGAGAGGCGGCCGGGTATGAATAATTTATTCGGGGCCTCATCTCATCTCACACTGGGGGGATTTCTGCTTTCAATTTACACCATTTCTTTTTTTTTCTTCTTCTCCCATATTCAAATATGCACTGCAGATTTGTTGTGATTGGCACGTATAAGGTCAACGTAAGCTAGCCAACATCGCTAGAGTTCTCCGGGTCTATTAGCAGGCTAGGTGCTCAGTGCATCACATGTCTTTGTGTGTGCGCGTGCGTGTGCACATGTGTCAGTGTGTATTGCGCGAGCCTTTGTTTACCCCGGTTTGTGCTGCGTGACACAGGAGAATAGGTCTGCGGAGAGCGGAGACAGCGGTGTGTGTCGGAGCTTATTAGGCTGCTTTCCAAGGACACGGGAGGCTCTAGACATCACACCGAATAGGAGAAACACTGTAACTAATCACAGGAGGGGGAAGTGAGGACTACAGAGAGAACAGGAGCAGGGGGACAGAGAGTCGGCTAGAGAGAGTCAGCTAGAGAGAGACAGCTAGAGAGAGACAGCTAGAGAGAGAGTCAGCTAGAGAGAGAGACAGCTAGAGAGAGAGTCAGCTAGAGAGAGAGACAGCTAGAGAGAGAGTCAGCTAGAGAGAGAGAGACAGCTGGAGAGAGAGTCAGCTAGAGAGAGAGAGACAGCTGGAGAGAGAGTCAGCTAGAGAGAGAGTCAGCAGGAGGGAGAGAGCGAGAGAGAGGGAGAGAGGGGGGGAGGAAGAAAAACTGAGACAGGGGCAGGGAGGGAGGGAGAGAGAGAGAGATAGAGAGACAGAGAAAGAAATGGCTAGCCTCGCTTCCATATCCACACAGGGACTGTGAAAGTGACAAGAAACGGTTCAGCAAGACACAGGTCAGAGAGAGTACAGAGGCGGCTATTAGCTGAAGAGACTCAGTGGAACAGAGAAAAGAAAAACAAACGTAAAAAAAAGAAATTTAAAAAAGTATATTTGCAAGTCCTCCGTGTGAATTCTCGGCGCTTTGAGCAGCCGAGCGCTGCTGAGGGACTTTACATGTTGTCGTTGTTGTGCTAGTCCACAGGGAAAAGATCAGCCTTTGTCAGTTTACTTCACCGTGAAAAAGAGACCCCGACACACACAAACAGAGATACAGACAAGCACCTTTGTTGGCTTAAAAAAGAACAAAAGACAAAAAGAAACAACAACAAAAAAGAGACACAGAGCTCCCGTATGTCAATGTCTGAAATACAATCACGTCCTCTAAAATGTGTGACAACTCAAATCATCTCTGGAATAGCATGCGCAGCAAGTCGTGGTTCATCACAGTCTCAGTGGTTACAGTGAGAAGTGGTCGTCACTTAAAAAGGAACTCCTCGTACGAGCAGAACGAACGGTTCAGAAATGGGCTAAATCACTGACAGACAGAGAGACTATCTGACTTCATGTCTGGGCAGTCCCTCCAATTTAACCCCGAAGACCTCCTTTAGGCCTCTCTCAGTAATACACTTGTCTAGTGTATGTTTAACAGTGTCAAATGTTGCTGACCGCGGGCTAAGATGCACTCTTAACAACCCTTACTCCCTCTGTCTGTAAAATGAACAGAGGTAAACACCAGTATGACACGGCTTGGAGGAATGCGTGCACAGATTGATGTGCCCCCCCCCCCCCCCTCCACTATCCCTCCCTCTCTCTATGGGTAGGTCTATATGTAACCAGTAATTATCGAGGTTATTTTCTCCAGAGGGCTCTGAATCCCCGTTTATGGTCATGAGTGTGTCAGTGGCCTTGGCCTCGTCACCCCCACTCACCCCCCACCCCTCTTACCCTGCGAGGAACAGGACACTGTCACAGTTGCAGCCCAAAACACAACCACTCCCATCCCACCCCACCCCCGCTGCTAGAACTTCCAACTCGGCGGTTGCTGAAACCTTTCCACTGCCCTGTCGTCAACCTCTCTGGGGGATTTGTTGACACACAAAGACAACAGAACAGACCTTCTAGGCAGTCGTCCTGTCTTATTAACCAGAGGAAAGTCCGGCTTGGAAGTGTGTGTGTGTGTGTGTGTGTGGGGGGGGGGGGGTCGGGGGGTTTACTGTGCGAATCTTTGGCAGGCAGACTCTGGAGGATTGAGGGCCGGATTAGAGCATACGTTTCCTGCAGCAGAGGAAGCGGTGCTGTGAGAGGCCACTGGTTAACAAGCACAGTCAAACACAATAGGCCTAGCCGCTCAGGAGAGACGAAGAACACCTTCGCCTGAGGACTAACTAAGGGCTGTTGTTTCTGGCTGTCTGCTCCACGCTGTAGGTTTGTGACTTGGCAAAAAGTTGAAAACAAATTAAATAACGGAAGGGTGGTGGTGGGGGGGGGGGGTTATGCAGTACATTTGTTAGGGGCAAACTGCCCGGTCTGTGTGTGTGTTGTAGCGTGGGTCAGGAGGGCACACGGGGGACAGTCCCCCCCCCCCCTCACAAAAGGGGCTTCCTCCTTGGTTTCGGCAGCCGGGTCAGCTTTGTCAGCACACGGAAATGCCTGGAGAGGGAATGATAATACTGGCAAGTCCCTGCAGCTCTTCCACAGAAAACCACACAGGTCCTGCAGCTGCACCCAGAGAACACGCACACACACACACACACACTCACACTCACGCAGTAACATTATCACACATGCGCTAGCACGCACACCCCGAGCTGCCAGGGCAGAGGGCTCGGGTTACACTTGGGAGTTAACCTAAAGAACACAAACACTGGTGTTCCCTTACCGCTTCAGAGCTCCAGAGGAGAGGGAGCCCTTTCCACGTACAGCACAGGAGCTCGAGGCGGGGTGACGTGACCCCTGGACCTACAGCACCAGACACACAGAACCACCAACTGACCTCCACCTGGACACACAGCAGCCACAGTTCTGGACCCCCAAAACGTAAGATGGACAATGACAACTTTTTTTGGAGGAGGAAGTGGGTGAGGAAATGTTCTTCGGTGAAGAAATGTGACCGGGTACCAGTTCATGAGGTTTGTCGAGCGTTTATCGAAGTGCTCTGGCCGTGGAGGAGTTTTCCAGGCAGCTGTTGGCTTCTCTGTCGGGCCTGTTTATCCAGTGACAGCGGGCAGGCAGCCATGACACCAGGAGGCACTCTGGCAGCCAGTAGGGCTGACAGACGTATCTCCTCCATGACATACAATACACACACTCGCCGCACGCATCCACATGCATCCACATGCACTCGCTCACACAGACAGACAGACAGATCACACCCCGCTTGCATCTGTAAGGCAATTACCCCTCCCCCCCCCCCCTCCCCCCCCCCCCTCCTCCCCTCCCCCCTGCTCCCTCTTACTTGTCTGAACCAGGTTTTCTGTCTCCGGTCACACACTTGGCTTCCTCGTACTCTTAACGTGGTGCACACTTGCGCTGGGTTGTCTGGCGAGCAACCAGCCAGAGTGGGTGTGGGGAGAAGGGGGGGGAGTCAGGGAGGGAAGAGGGAGGGGACCGGGAGGGAGGGAGAGGGCGTCGGGGGGCGAGGGAGAGGGGGTTTGGGAGGGGTGTTTTGGAGGGAGGGAGGAGGGTCAGGGAGGGAGAGGGGAAGAGGGCAACAAGGAGGGAGAGGGGGGGGGGGGGTCATGGGAGGGAGAGGGGGTTGGGGAGGGAGGAAAAGGGGGGTCATGTTTCATGGGGGCCAACTGTTGGACACACAGCCTCTCCAAAAGGAGCAGTTAGCTTGCCCCAGTGCTTTCAAGCTCCAGACACGCACACACACACACGCACACACTTATTTACCAGAGCCCAGAGCCAGCTGCAGCCGTTCTCAATTAGGAGGGTCAGAGAGCGGGGAATAACTCACGCTCTGGTATCTAAGGCTGGAAGCAACCACAGACCCACGGCAACAAGAAACCATGGCTGAAATGTACTGGGTTGAACATCGGGCTGAGGCCCCACGTGTGTGTGTGTGTGTGTGTGCGTGTGTGTAAGTGCGTGTGTGCGAATCTGGCTGTGTGAGTGGGCGTAAATCTGCACTCTGTCAACACGCTGTCAGTGAATTTTGACCGTGGTATCTAAGCAGCCGTACATGACCTATGAACGCCGTGGTCGGTGCTGAAACACCTTTTCTCAGGTGATCGTAAGCAGGTACTCTCCCTACACTGAAACACTGGTGACCACATTCTCAACCGAGCCTGGGTCTCCCTGCCGTTTACAACAGCATGCAGGCATACCTGCACACACGGAAATACACACACACACACACACACCCACACCCCATGCAGAGAACGACTTAATTGCTTTGTTTCAGTGGTCCCTTCTGAATGAGAGAAAGAGGCTTGGAGGTTTACAAGTTACATCTGCTGGTGTTGGATTTCTTCAAGCTATGGAGAGTCAGTCAGTAAAATACACACACACACCGACACACATACACACAGCAGGTGCTGTACTTCATACAAGCTTCGGCCTCCAAAGCCCGTTGCATCGGAAGGAGGTGAAACCAGAACTAAACATCTGTCCCTCTTTAGCAAAAAACCCTCCGATTCCACTATACACAAAATACTGGATTCTAAGATCAGGCAGAGCAGTATCATGGCACAGTGTGTCATGCGCTGAGTTCGATGCTGTCAAACAGGAACAGGAAATGAATTTATCAGCCCGGTCGATCCAACATGAGTTTGCCTTCCCCAGCCGTTGCACTACACAAAGTCTGCCGAACTCTGAGTGATCAATTATACAGACTGTATAGACAGCTACCACTTCAACTGGCAGTGTATATCACGTTATGAAATTGTTTTCACTTTTCTGCCCAGTTACCATTTAAAGATTTATGATTTAAAAAAAAAAAAATATATATATATATACACTGATCTACATGGAAAATTGGTTGGTAAGAACAACTTTAACTGGCAATTACAACTGTCATTATGGCACGACATTTGGGAGGAATCTTGTATTGTATTCATAGACTCAGAGTGGAGAATCTCTGGAGCTGTTTATTGAAAGAGAAAGTGAGTGATATAGGGAGAAGGAGAGAGGGAGAAGACGGATGGATCTATAGAAAGGAAGAGAGAGAGCAAGATAAAGAATGAGCAAGAGATAGGAAATCAGCACAGATAACATCTGAATGAGATCCCCAATCTTTCCATTGAGACAAACAGAGCCATCTCTTCATCTGCACTCTTTCACGTGAGTTCACCTAAAGCACAAGCTCACATGCAAATTCAAGTCACGAATATAGACAACTACCATTATTAATAGATGGTGATGGCAGCCATTACCCCCCCCCCCCCCCCACCACCACCACCCATTCCAGCCAAGGAACGTGTAACTGGATACTGGAATTTCTGCACACCATTCAGAAATTATTCAAATGAAGCCATCCGTTTTTTTTCTGTTTACATTATTGAATGGGTTGATGGAACTGAGCAAAGTGGTATTATTCGTAAACAATTCATCAATTCATCTGCCCCCCCCCCCTCCCACTCTTTCCCTCAAACGCTCTCTTTTTCCCTCTCTGAGATGTAACAGGATGTGCGGGGGAGGGGGGGTATTATTGACCGCGTGTCGTCTCGTGATGTGCACCGCATTACACTCATTCGTCAGAGTGACGGGGACGACTGACAGGCCGGGCGGGCGGCGTGCGGGCTGTGTAATCACACCACAACGCCATGACGGCCCTGCCGCGGCTCCCTGTCCCTGCCTCTTGACGGCGGTTTCCTCCCGCAGGGTTGACAGTGGGAGACACACCTCCTGCCATTTTGGAAAGGAGTAGGGGGGGGGGGGAGGGGGAGGGGGGGAGGCTGGACAGACGTATCTATTCAAACAATCATTCGTGGTGACGTAGTTATTGCAGGTGAGACTTTGGGCTACCCTGCGTGTACTCATGTCCTCTGCGTCGCTACCGAGACGGCACAAAGGCCATGAACACGCGAAGGCGGTGCGACCCGACGCAACCCGCGCCTTCGACGCGCTCTCGACCGCGACGAGCAGCTCCGCGGCTCGTTCTGTCGCTCCGCCAAAATGGCATGCGCGTTTCGCGGACGCAGCCCGGGGACTCGCTGGTTGAGGGAGAACCCAGAGCCCTTCTCCTCGTACGCTCTCTCCAGGTACAGCTTCAGACAGTTCTCAGGCCGAGACAGGCCCAGACACACACAGGAGAGTGGGAGAGAGAGAGAAACACTAGAGCCCTTGTACTTGCTGGCCTTCTCACTGTGTCACATGAATACATTTGCCTTCCGTCAACATTACAGAAAGAGACAGAGGGAGAGCTTGAGAGAAGGAGCGAGAGAGAGAGGCCCGAGAAAATATGTCTCGTCGCAACGAAGAGAGCGACACTCGGAAAACCACGTGCGTCGTGACAATGTCTTTGTCTTTCACGGCAACTGAAACGTGGAGTGTTTGATTACTTTAGGCATTAGTGTAGCAGCTTGATCATCT
>NW_026911639.1:0-13606 GCF_963692335.1 Osmerus eperlanus
GGGGAAGAAATCGTCGGTGGATAACACCCCAGAGACCAAAAATATTTACATTTAAAACGCTGTTTTAATGGTTCTCAGAGGTGAAGTCAGACTGCCCCGCTGTTCCTTCCATTCCAACCAAAACACACAGTTCTAACCGCCAACCCTCGCAGACACATAACAGACCCACGCTCACAAAAACATTCACAATAGGCACACACACACACAACGCTTTTACGTCAACACACAACAAGCACACGCACGCCTGCAACACAACACACTCTCGCATAGACACGTGCTCTCGTTACACACACACACACCGTGGCAGGCAGCTTACCCTCTCTGACCTGACCTCCTTTCCACCCCACAGCTGTTGCCAAAGACGAGACTATCTTTTAGCCAGTCACTGTGCAGCTCTGAGAGCCCCATGCTTCTGTTGACCAATCAGAATGCATTGCGTAGGAATCTGGGCGTCTGATCAGCAGTGAGCATCAGCCACCAAGAATCTTAAAGTAAACTCCAGTAAGAAAGAACGAACGAAAAAGAGAGAGGGGGTGAGAGACAGAGGGAGACAGAAAGTGCAGAGTGAGACAGAGAGAGGGGTTGAGTGAGACAGAGAAAGGGGGTGAGAGAGAAAGGGAGAGGGGGTGAAAGAGAGAAGAGTAAGAGAGAGAGAGAGAGAGAGAGAGAGAGAGAGAGGCAAATCTGCTCAATCTTATATGGCTTTGGCAAAAATGCCTACTCATCCATGCCAATCAAGCATTATTAAATTAAATTGACAGAGAGAGAGAGGGGTGGTGAGAAGGAGAAGAGTGAGAGAGAGTGAGAGAGAATGGTGACAGGGAGAGAGAGGGGTGGTGAGAAGGAGAAGAGTGAGAGAGAATGGTGACAGGGAGAGAGAGAGTAGTGGTGAGAAGGAGAAGAGTGAGAGAGAGTGAGAGAGAATGGTGACAGGGAGAGAGAGAGGGGTGGTGAGAAGGAGAAGAGTGAGAGAGAATGGTGACAGGGAGAGAGACAAGCAGGGAGGAAATCACTGCCACTTTCAAAAGTAAAAGGCGACCCATAAGAGGAACTAATGCTGTTTACGCACGTGTCTGAGCGCAATAACATTTTTATATTGTATATTTAAGGATAGCACACACACTAAGATTTTAGGATTCAATATGTTTATTATGTTTACTGTATGCACCTGCCCACCAAAGTAAATTCCTTGTTTGTGAACACTTACTTAGCGATTAAACACAATTCTGATTATGAAAAAGGGTCGCAGACTATCTTTGTCTGACCTACACTGAACTCTGACCCCAAAGACCCAGTCACCTTAGTTACAACTGGAGGACCAGAGGGGGGAGGGGGCTGTTGGCGAGACACCAGCTGAGGCTTGAAGGTGAACTCATCCAAAATATCACCCCTGTACACGCACACACACACACACACACAATTATACTGCACTGCTGTTGTGTACTGGTCTGCGGGCCCAAAACAGCAAGAGCTAATATTTAGCATGCACTCCACCAGACCAGATTGACAAGAGAGAAGAGAGATGGGAAATAAGGAAAGAGAAGCAGGCATGGAATAAGACAGACATATACACAGAGGGAAAGCGATAGAGGGGAGGATATGAAAGACAGTTGGTTTGCCAAGACTAGGAGAATGCCGGGGAAGGCATGGGCTGTCTTAAAGGGAGGGAACTTAAGGGAAACCCGCCTTGCACGCATTACAAACTGACGCAAACCGCTTCGCTGCTGGAACGAAGACGGGAGCAGAGAAGTGCATTTGAATCTTACCGATTTCTCTACTGTACAAGGACGTTTATTCATTCAGAAATAGGCGTGTGTTCACTGTGATCAGTCCGGCTGACTGACAAACAGGTTAACGACGGAGAAAAAACAACTCACAATTTAATGAGGAAACTGATTTGTACAACGATCTAGTAGACTTATAAGTGACGTATTGCTACACAACACAACAACAATACGGCTACGACAGTAACTACAGTGCACAAAACCAGACATACAGTGGTGCAATTATGCACAATGTCAATGAACAGTCTCTTGGTCACTCAACCTAGCTACTTAGCAATTGCATTTTATTGCAATCTAGCTAGCAATATAAAAGCATTTTTTTATTATGACTAAGCATGTGTAAACTGCTATTACCCAATACAGTTCAAGAGATAGTTGTGACTGACTATGGGTTTTATAATTGCACTAGCTAGTGTTATGGCAGTTGTATGACAAGGCCATAGACTGGACTGTTATTGTACCTCGCGTTAGCAAGCAAACAGGCTAGCTAGCCACGTTAGCATGCTAGCTAACTACATAACTAGGAAAAAATGTGGACATATCCATTTGAGCCAAGTCGATTTATCTGCATTGCGCCCTAATAATCAAACGCCGGTCACGGTCTTGTATCGTCTCAGGTACTAAGCTGTGGCTTATTTGGGTTAGCTAAATGCATTGCCGCTTTCATTCTCTTGCTAGCCCCCGATTGCTAGCAAGAGCAATAATACAAGCGCTGTGTTGCTACTACGTTGACATACACGGCTAACAGGGCACGGGCGAAGACAGCGGACAGCAGTACCGCCACACTTGATCCAACATTCGCAGGCCAAATGGTAGCGAAAACGTATGTTTCATCTTCAATTCAACAGCACATTCACATGAATTTTGATCCGGATTTCGAAATGGGTACTATTGTAGGTGACGATTCCTACCTGATTTGTTGAATTGCTATCAATTGTGTGCTCCTCTGCAGCTCTCTTCCCCCTCCTAGCTTCAAAATGGCGCCAATTTGCACAGATTCAGCAGCACAGCCGGGCTAGAATCATTCAAAGGCACATAGCGACACCTATAGGGCAACGCATCTAACGACGGGGTACTCACGCTCTTTCCAGAGTCCCCTATGTGTGTACATTTAATGTGTCCCTTGTAATACACACCCATGATAGCGGTCGAACATAACCCATTGTCCAGTCACTATATACTACACATAATAGCACAATATTTCCTAGAGAACTGTTAAAAAAAATATTGTGAGCAAGTTTAAGATGTTTCTCTGTTGGGTGTGGGTATTGTTCAGTGGTAGAGCATTTAAGTGCTGATTAATAGGTTATAGTTTCAAATTCCCCAATATCACTATAAAGTGCCTTTGGTGTCCTCATCAGAATCGCTCAGTCATCATGAACATAATGCAGAATAATGAAATTCTGAGGTTTTATTATAAATGGCAAAACATTTACACACATACAAGTACAATGATACGTCTCTTGAAATGTGGTTTTCTGATTTGATACAATTTTCTTTGATTGGATGTATGTGATTTTGGCATGTCCCACACGCTGCTCAGCTTACTTCAGTGTGTAAAAAGTGGTTAAATGACATGAAATGTAAATACTTTTGTTTTTGAATGTACTTATTGTCGTCAACAAGTTATTTAATAAAAACAAGTCATTTTGATTATTTATATTTAATTTTCATCATAATATTAAGCATTTTGCATTTGTCCCTGAAATTGCTGTCCACCCTGTCATTATGGGGTAAACGCCCCTTTAAGAAACCAACTGTCACTACTCAGTGACGGCCCCTCCCCCATTTGGTCTTTCTTCAGTTGAGGTTTTAAACGTCTGCTGCACACCTAATAAGCATTTACACTTATATTTCCTATTTTTCATCATATTGTGTTTGTAGTTGTGTGTTGTAACCCTAAACATATCCACCCTGTCATTGTGAAATATGAATTAATATAAAAACTTTTCATAAACTCAAAATATATATTTTAAACAGTGCCCACTTTGCTAACTGCAGGTACACCATGTGTTCATTAAATGCTAACTTTAGCCAAAAATGTCCGCCCTGTCACTGTCCATCCTTTTAATTTTTCCATGGCAGGGTGGACATATTTTATGGTTTGCTCATATTGCAGTTAATTTATAAAAAGTGCTGGAGCTTGACCAATATGCATTTCTAACAGCCTAAGGTCTCCTTAATACAACACATATGAAGTTAAATGGAAAATCTCATATTTTCTTTTTGGAAATGAAGTCTCAAAGTTACTTTATAGTGACACCAAGGTCTCTCACATCTGTGATACCAGTCGATGTTACCAGTCTCGCTTCACAGAGTAGACAAAGTGTTGTGAGAATAGTCTTTGACAGAAGTCAGAGAGAGAGTTCTGCCCAGTGCAATTCCGCCTGACCTGTGCAGGGCACACAGGTCTTGTACCCCTGCTGAGAGGGAGGTGTTTGTCAGGTGATTGGTCAGCAGATGATGTCCTCATCCTATTAGGTTCTAGAAGGAGTTTGTGGGCAGTCAAGGTGGGCAGTCCAAAGGTCTGATGATGTCTCAATAAGGGGGGGGGGGGGGCAGGGTTAGGGCGAAGAATATCCAGGGGAGGGGGGGGGGGGGGCAGAATATCCAGGGGGGGGGGCAGACCAGACCAAAAGGTCTGATGATGTCAAGGTGCAAAAGGATGCATTCTCCACGGCCTAATGAATCTTCTTATCTCCCTGATGTTGACTCTTTTACTCTCAAGAGTTGTGAGGACCATTGTACCCTCTCCTTGTGCCATGGTGTGGCCATCTCGCCTCCCCTCACCGGCCTTGACTTCCACATACTCTGCAGCAAATCATATCACCCCTGCACTCCTCCCTGCTGACGTATTGCATTCCTCCTCTCACTAAAGGATACTTTCTCCTGAGCAGGGTCCTCTTTTCACAGACACATCTTGGTGCATAATCATATATTTGAAATATAAGTTCATCATTATTATTACTTATTCTATCTGATGCATTGATCGTATTTGGAATATATGTTCTGCATTGTCATTACACATTTTGTATATCTGAGGTATTGATTAATATTTATTCAACAGAGACATAGAACCTCTGAAATAGCAGCATTGAATTGGCAGTATAGATATAATTCCTCCACATTATCTAACATCATGTGACAAAATAGTCAGTTGTAGCTGAGCTGCCTGGCGATTTATGAACCGTCTGTGCTGCCCACTCAGGACGACGGTATTAACTCACTCAATACAGAGGATGGGGGAGGGGCCAAGGCCTTATCATGCAGCCCACGGAGCCAAAGCAACAAGACCAGTAACTTGAAATCTCTGAAGACAGGAGGCAAGGATCACTTGCATTGTGTACACATATTTTGATGGATTTTTAATTAAATGAATTATTTGAAAAGTAAAGCATGAAAAAATAAAGCTAAAAAATAAAACATCTATGTAAATGCTGTCTTTTGCAGTAATGGCATTGGAAGATAAAAAAAAATGGCATTAAACCCTTAACAGATGTAATAATGATGATAACAACAAAACCATATTGACCTTAACATCATTGTTTATATAGCTGTATAGAAAGAGCATGGCGCTTAGATTGGATTAGATCTTTGATCATTTTAAGAATCATGTACAGTATATATTCTGCAGGAAACATTCTTAAAGAACTTTCTCTGAAGCTGTTCAGATTAAAGCACCTTGCTATTCCCCATCAGTAGTAACTCAGTTTTTCATCCATCTCCATCCATTTATTACGAACTTCGGGGTCTTTGAAAATGCTCCAGAAATCCACATCATACTCGTATCTCTCCTCCATATTTCGTAGGGTCCTCCAACTGATAGATCCTTTACACCATCTGTGAGGGATATCAAAATATATACAGTCAACTAACGAGTACATTTCAATTGGTGTGTTTGACATTTGACGTTTTTCTGAAGAAGAAAATGAACACAATTGCAACACAGTGTGCATTGCATTATTATTATGATTGTTACAATGTTATAGGTCACACTAATGACCTAAGCGTTGATATAACAGACAAATCCATGCATGCTTACTTATAGCGAGTTTTCAGGGAGATCGTGGATTCTTCTTGCAGATCCTCAAACAGGACGTAGTACCCTTGATAGAAGGCCTGTCCAGATATTTGTGGCGTTATGCACAGTTAAGTTAGTGTATGAAAGTATAGCCCTGACCTGAACTGTATTGCATTCCTTCTTCTCTTAACTCAGCACACACTTTTGGTCCTCACCATGTTCACATACGGCCACATCTCCCACTGCTCCACGTTAGTGTTGTCGATCACGATTGGATGGACCCGCTCTTTCATGGCCTCAAAAACTGTAAAACTGGTAAGTCTCATATCATAGGCTTCAACCACATTGGTGATGGCACAAGTATCAGATACACTCATATACTCAGCTCTGTGTCTCACACAAACCTTCGTCTATAAGATGTTTGTGTGCAGCATGACGCTCTCCAACAGTAGGGGGTGGATATATCCAGTCCCCATTCTCTTCCTTGAAGTAGTCGTCGGTGCTATAAATCTCCCCAGAACGATAGTCCTGCAATATTTCGCTGTGGAAGCGGAACACGAGACAAGGGGATCAAGCAAATTATTATGCGGGGACGGAAGAGAGTTGGGGAATGCTATTTTAAAACAAGTTGCTGCAATAGCGTCTAATGCATTTTGGCATCACATCAAGATAAAGATAACCATTAGTTAACAATATATTTAGGCCTACTACTAACTTGAAACGTGGCCTAAAAAAAGGGTATTATTCACATAACCATTATGACTGATGAAATACAAGACACGGGAATTTATCGGCCCTGCCTTCATTGCGTACATAGGCTATTAGGCCAACCATACCATGAAATATCAATAGCCTAGCAGGAAATACCATAGACTAGCATCAAATAACATCAAATTATCATAATAGGACAACTGTTACAACTTAATTGAACTGTAATTTGCATGAATCTACTATTAAAAAGGTTTACTTTGCAAGCCTTGTCTTTCCTGATCCAGGTAATCCTCGGAGGATGATAAGATGCTTGTTCCTTTTGTTTGACATTTTTCATTCCTTCGCCGTTACGACGTAGATGGGCAGAAATCCAATATCGCGGTAAAAGAAAGGATCTTCCTCGAGTTGTGGTGAGAGTTAGTGTAGGCTACGTTATGACATCCGCAAACACCCGACTCTTGAGCAACAACAAAAAATAGGAAACGCCCACACAGATCGTTCGCTCATCCCCCCAATAAAAAACTAATAGGCATAGGCGGCTAATAGTGAAATCTCCTCCCAGTTAAGACCTAACCCATAAAACAAATCTACCAACAATTGGCCCAAACCTGAACATGTCATTAGTCGGACCAGTGAGGGGCAATTCTGAACCCTTGATGAAACATACCGGTATCTCATGGGCTTTCCTTTAATTTTATTTACAGTGACACATCTTGATTTTATCCAGAAAGTCCCCCCATTCACTTTGCATAGGCCTACTCTCATGTGAAAAACCATATGGTCTGGAGGTCTACATCTTCCCTGTCCCAGAAATCATTTATACAGTGAATTTTAAACCTTCACACGCCAATACACCAGGTAGACACGTCATTGCCATATGTCTAAATCACTGGTGGTGATTCCGGGACTCACCTTTGTCTGGCGTTGTGTATCCCTTGAATCTGGAGGAGGGCTATGACTTATGTCGTCTTGTGCCTCTCTATATGAACTTTAATAGTCTCTATAATTTAGGACGGACAACAGCTGTCTTTCATCTTTTATTTGATAGGTAAAAACAATCCAGTTTATATCTCTGTTATAAAGTACAATATTTCCCTGTTATGGAGTGGTTATATTTAATTAAAAAACAATACAAGTTATATCTCCGGTACCTTCCCCGTTAAGGGGTACCTTCTATACTATTCTTGTTAAGTTCTTAAAACTAGATAATCCCGTTTTTATGAGGTATGTTTCTAAATTAGCTTAATTCTCTGTATCAGATTGAATAGAGAAAGCTAAGACAGAGGTAGAGAGTGAACGATAGTGCTGCTTTAACATTGACATACACATCATATTTATATGCTTGATCATAAGGCATATGACACGTCTCTCCCCAGGGGTTTTCCCATGCCCCCCCCCCCCCCCCCCCCCCCCCAGTGGCGGTCCTAGCACATTTGGCACCCCGGGCAAGGTTCCCCTCCCCTCTCCTCCCCCCATGGAAACATAGAGTGGGGGGTGTCATGTGTTGAGCGGAGACTCAACAGGTGGATACAGGCAGTTTCTACCACATCCTGTGGAAGCAGTTTCTAACAGTTTCTACCACATCCTATGCAAGCAGTTTCTAACAGTTTCTACCTATAAATACACATTCTATTTATTAAGTATTTTCATTCATTATCTCTCCAAGGTTCATTCAAACGAAGGCTTCTTAAGGATCCTTCGACAACACTAAGCATAGTTGCATAGAAAGAACATGGCACTAAATTGGCTTAGATTTTTGATCGTTTTAAGAATTATGTATATATTCTGCAGGAACATTTCTTAAAGAACTTTCGAGTCTCCGAAGTTGGTCATATTATAGGAACTCGGGATCACGCAGGGCATCATCTGAGGTTTGGACCTTGCTATTCCTCACCAGCATTTACTAAGTTTTTTATCCATCTCCTTCCATTTTTTCTGAACTTTGGGGTCCCTGACAATGCTATGGACATTCACACATTTCTCGTATCTCTCCTCCATATTTCGTAGGGTCCTCCAACTGATAGATCCTTTACACCGTCTGTGAGGGATATCAAAATATATGTACAGTCAACTAACGAGTACATTTCAATTGGTGTTTTAGACATTTGTTCTTGTTTCAATGGTGTCATCTCTTCATCGGCTGCCTGAAAAGATGGTGTCAGATCTACAATTTAGCTATACATTCTCTTCATGAAACAATAGACATTAAAGTGTAGCTGTGTGAGGATTTTTTTTAACAAAGGCTAAAGATACATTTTCTCCTCAATTATGTTTGTTTTCTGAAGAAAAGAAAAAAATACAGTCAGTGTTGAATTTGTGAACGGAAAAATAAACACAACAATTGTAACACAGTGTGCATTACATTATTATTATGATTGTTACAATGTTATTGGTCACACTAATGTACTAAACATTGATATAACAGACACATCCATGCATGCTTACTCATAGAGAGTTTTCAGGGAGATGGGTTCTTTTTTTTTTCTTCTTGCAGATCCACAAACAGGACTTTGTACCGTCGAAGAAAGCCCTGTCCCGGTATATTTGTGGCGTTATTCACAGTTTAGTGTATGAAAGTATAGCCCTGATCTGAACTGTATTGCATTCCTTCCTCTCTTAACTCAGCACACTTTTGGTCCTCACCAAGGCCGTAATCATAATACATATTCAAATCTGGTCAAAATGTCCCCCCCCCAATATATTGATATAAAAATATAAATGTGCTACGCTACGACAGGCAACCACGCACGCTGTCCGAAATTATCATAAAAAAAAATATATCGTCCCCCCCAATGTTGACTCCATTGCTACGGTAATTGGTCCTCACCCAGTTCACACACGGCCACATCTCCCACAGCTCCACGTTAGTGTTGTCGATCACGATTGGATGGACGTGCTTTCTTATGGCCTCAAAAACTGTAACAGGTAAGTCTCATATCATCACCTTCAACCACATTGGTGATGCAGAGGTATCAGATACACTCCGATACTTAGCTGTGTCTCACACACACCTTCTTTTATAAGCTGTTTGTGTGCAGCATGACGCCGTCCAACAGTAGGGGGTGGCCATTTCCAGTGCCCATTCTCATCCTTGAAGTAGTTGTCGGTGCTATAAATCTGCCCAGAACGATATTTCTGCAATGTTAACCTGTGGAAGCGGAACACGAGACAAGGGGATCAAGCAAATTATTATGCTGCAATAGCGTCTAATGCATTTTGACATCACATCAAAATACAAAAACGAAAAAATGATAACCATTAGTTAACAATTTATTTACAACTAACTTGAAAAGTGGCCTAATAAAAAGGAATTATTCACATGAAATATCAAAAGCCTACCAGGAAATACCATAGGCCAGCATAAAATGACATAAAATGGACGTATATAGGACTACTTAATTGAACATAAATTTGCATAAATCTACTATTAAAAAAAGTTTACTTTGCACGCGTTGTCTTTCCTGATCCAGGTAAACCTCGGAGGATGATAAGATGCCATTTCCTTTTTTTGGCCATTTTTTATTCCTTCGCCGTTACGACGTAGATTGGCAGAAATCCAATAACGCGGTAAAAAGTAGCAGGCCAAGAATCTTCCTCGAGTTGTGGTGAGAGTTAGAGTGTAGGCTCCGCTATGACACCCGCAATGAAAAACAGACTGTTGAGCAACAACAACAAATAGGAAACGCCCACGCAGATCGTTTAAACTTAAAGCATGATTTGCCCCCAAAAGGCAGAACTGCATTTGGGCATTTGACAAGCTGCTCAGGCTTTTTACCCCACAATAAAACTAATAGACATAGGCGAATAGCTTATAATACTTCTCAGAAACTTGTCGTGTCCTTTTAAGGTTTCTTGACCTCCTCCTTCCCATTAAATCTCCCAGTTAAGACCTATAACCCATAAAACAAATCTAACAACAATTGTCCCAAACCTGAACATGTCATTAGTCGGACCAGTGAGGGGCGATTCTGACCCCTTGATGAAACATACCGGTATCTCAGGGGCTTTCCTTTAATTTTTTACAGCGACACATCATTTTATTATAAGCCCCCGCCCCCCTTCACTTTGCATAGGCCTACTCTCATGTGAAAAACTGGTCTGGAGGCCTACATCTCAGTCCCAGAAGCAAGCCCGACAGGTCTGCTGGCCCACTGGAACATGGCTGTTTTCTCTCACCATGTGCTTTGTCCTCCTGGAATGACAGTGAAGCAACTGTGTTTCTTTATGTTTATTTGTTATGCCCAAGGGGGACGCACAGTGTAAACTCAAACATTTACTTAAAAAAAAAACGTGAAGTCCATTTGAAAACAAATATATTTTTATTATTAAAATGACAACACCCAAGGGTTTAGATAAGGCAGCCGTAAAAAATGATTTTCCACGCAGGTCATTGCCAATAACCCACACAACACATATTGTGTAATTGTCCAATGTCCCATTTCACCTGCGCAACATGGAACACCTGTTTTCAATTAGCTCAAATTATTTGCCAACATGGCGACCTCAATCAGCAAACACTTAAGGCCACAGTTCATTCCCCTCCGTACATTTACACAACGATGGAGGGATTTATGTTTTCGCCGTACAACTTTAGTGGATATCCGGGCTGCGGTCCTATTCTTCATGGAAACCCGAAGCTCAAACCCTATAACTTTGCAAAGAAAGGCGGCCTGTATATGACGCCGGATGCCCTCGACTATCTGGATATGTGCAAACGGGTTCAGCTAAAGGCCATTCTGTCGCAGGTGAACCCCGGCCTCATACCTCGTCACAGGACCGCTAATACGAAGGAGTTCGGCGTTCAAGTCAACGCAAAGGTTGATGCCATAATTCAGTGTTCTCTTGGACCCAAAACGCTTTTTTACCGGGAGCGGCAAATTACTGAGTTTAGGTCGCCAGTTAAGCCGGCTCCATTGACCCCAAACGGAAAAAATATTCCGAGCACGCCGGTGAACAACGTGCGCTTTTCACGACCACTCGCCATCTACTCTCCCGTGTTTGATCGGAGATTTCTCACGAAATCGATGAAATCGAACAATGACAGTGCAAACCACGAAGGCGGTGAGGACGTTAGTCGCGGTAGTGATGAAGAAGAGGCCGAAGCCGATCAAACTATTGAGCACGAGGGCGTTCCGGAGGAGCAGCGAAAGGATGTCAGTAAACCCCAGCACCCGGAATCCAAAGGATACAACTTCCAGGTGTGTGCGTGCGCTTCCGTCAGCTGTGTGTGTGTGCTATATAACCTAGCCATGGTTCCCTAACAAATGCTTCGACTTCTCAGTTTCTGGAACAGAGGTACGGGTTCTTCCACTGCGGCAAGTGCAACATCCGATGGGAGAGCGCGTATGTGTGGTGCATCTCCGGCACCAGTAAGGTAAAGTGGCGCAACGTGACATTTCAACCCCGTGCTAAGAACTTCCAGGAGTGCAAGAGGTGGGCAGTTCTGACTCCCTCTCCTGTTTTGGGTTGGCAGGTGTACTTCAAGCAGCTGTGCCGCAAGTGCCAGGAGGGGTCAAACCCATACAGGGTGGAGGACATCCAGTGCCAGGTGACGGCAGTGTCACACAAAAACCGTTGATGCGTGTAATGGGGCTGCTTGTCATCGCCTTGGAAACCCCGTTCACTCTGCTTATTCCCTCCCCCCCAGGAGTGCTCCCAGACGCGCTGCTGCTGCGAGAGGAAACAGCGGCACATCGATCTGAGACGACCCCACCGCCAGGAGCTCTGCGGCCGCTGCCGGGGCAAGAGGCTGTCCTGCGACACCACCTACAGCTTCAAGTACATCGTCTGACTTCCCAACCGGACCCCGCCCACCCCCCTGCCTGGTTGGATGAGCCCCAGTAAGCCCCGCCTCCTTGCTCTGAACACCAGCCAATGGTTTGACGAGGAGGAGGAGGGGGTGGTGGCCGTCTGACGTCACACTGGGGCTTGAACGAAGCACTTCCCACGTCGTGCTCGCTGTCACTGACACGGTCAGTGGCACAAGTTGCCCCGAACGACCGATCCAGAATCGGTGGGTCTACCTGCAATCCCAACCATGATTGATAGGTGTGAAATAATGGCTTTACCTGGATCAGTTTTTATGGGGCAACTTTGACCCTCACTATTTTTATCACTTGTGTCAATCAATGAAGTGAATATTTTTGTAAGAAGTAAATATGAAATAAACATTATTGCAGCATTAGTTTGGTTTGGTTGCCGTTTTCTTGGGGCTTGGATTAATTTACCTGACAATGGCCATTAGCAATTTGTGTTCAGGATGGAACCCATGCAGGTTATTCAACAGAAATTTGATATGCTTTTATTTTGACACATACTTGTACAAGGCATCAACTCAAAGGACTTCACAAAAGCTGTAAAAGTATTTACAAAGTGGAAAAAACAACTAGTCTGTTTCTACAAATCTTTAAAAATGTCCAATTTCTTATTTGGCATGCACATGGGGAAAAAAAGACCTGCGTCATGAGCTCAAGCCTCTTTTGTACCTCATACAAACATCTTTCAGATAAAATATGAATCTTTTAAATAAATATTTCTAATACACTTCATACTAGACAGTGCATGCATGGCAGTTTCAATCGACAGAACATGTACTTTTCTTCTGTCAAAAAACAAAACATGGAGTTTTTACTTGATCTAACATAAATAACCGTTACTATAGTGATTGTGTACAGTTGAGACAATAGGTTGACCAACGCAGAAAACAGAGTAAAACACTGCGACTTGGAGTACCGTCCTTCGAACAATAAGTCAGAACATCGATCGCTGAATGTCAGCATTTCCTTTGAGTGTAGCCTATCAAAACCCACACACGAACATATGCTACAGTGTACAGTGATTAAAACAGCGTACGTGCTATTGCTGAAGTGTATACACATGTTTAACGCCATCTCCGTTATATTTGCCGACACGCACAAAAAGTGTGTAAGGTACGTCAACAAAACGATATGCTGCAACTACGTTTGGCAACACGGGAGTTGACACCGAAATCTTAATGACGTCAGTACAGCCGTGTACAGTGAGAGCATACGAGAGCGTTGGGAGGGTGTAAACCAAGACGATTGGAGAATCACTTGGATCCCTGTTTGTC
>NW_026911640.1:0-18171 GCF_963692335.1 Osmerus eperlanus
CCCATACAAAACATCTCAAACACAAAAATGACCCGGGGCCGTTTTCTTTTCCTTCAGCCTTTGATTTTGAAATACCAGCAGAATGTGCTAGAAATGCAGACAGATGTCAAACAGAAAGGGTCTGGGCATGTGGCATATGCAGAGAGAAGAATGAAGCAGTTGGTAAGTGCACTTAATGTGCTAGCCCCACGCTGCCTGGACTCTTGCCATTTGAAGCCTAGCGTGGAGTGTTTACTCAGCGAGGTCTAAAATCTCTCAGAGCTGGACACTGTTCTTCTGTGATTCTATGTTTTTATCACCATGGCAACAGCCACACAGATTCTAGCCAATTTGCATATTCACTTTTTTCTGATGAAATCTGCTTGTTGTACTGCCTTGAAAAATATAATAACAATATAATAATCTTTGGTTGCTTCATATTTTCAAATATTATGAAATGTTCACTTATCCAGAGGTGTATCTGTATGTCACACCTGAAAAATCTGGCTCGGCCCAGGCAGTTCTGTGCACAGAATTAATGAATAACATTCGCAAGCAAATACAAATGGCTTCGAGTGAATTTGTTAGGTCCTTCTTTTTTAAATCACTGCTCCAGGTCTCACCTTTTCATTGTCGTTATAGTTAAGTCTAGTGTTTGACTTTGAGCTCTCAAGAGAATTAAGCACATTACAATTCTCCTCGAGTATTAGAGCAACATAGCACAATGGAATTGCATGACATGTACTGTCAATTATGAATACATTCGTCCAGGAACTCTAAATAAAATAGACATTCAAAGGAGAACATGCCATTGGTTAGCCCTTCTCAATTTATTTAACTATGCCTAATTGAACAAAACGTCATTGTCCTTGACAATATGGTTTGTCTGTTGCTGTCGAAACACAGACACAGACGAAGCTATTGTACGTCACACCGCAAAACAGTCCATCTGACTTTAATTCAAGACAACAGCTCCGCAGTTGTATTGCTTATCCTCTCTTTCCTCCCCCACGACGTGAAATTAGTGAACCCACAAAGAGAGCCTTTGATTGGGCCTTTATCGAGGCTGGCAATCGCCCGCTAAGCCCCCTGGTATGGAGCGCCACCGCCTCTCTTTTGCACGGGAATCGCTCCACGTGAAGAAAGCCGGGGCGGACAGACGTCGGCATCCTGTGGCTTGCTCCTGTCCATGATGTTCTGGCAGCGGTGGTGTCTAATGGGATTCAGCACTGATTTGGTGCCAAATCGCATTATTGTGTCAGGATTCAAGTGTGCCAGGGACCTGGCAGTTTTGTTACCACTGGTGGCGTACGTCTTCTCAATACTGGGAATACAAATAAATGAAAAATTCTGTAACTCTTGTCCAGACTAGGTCTTGCATACAAGATGGTACTGGTCAGATCTTTGAAATTGAGTCTCTTAGATTGCGCTGATAAGACTGTCGGGCAGTATATTTCTGTGGACAGATTTATGCTTTATACTTTAACAGTGCGAGGCCTTAGGCCATCATAACTCTTCAGTTTTTTTCCTCTACTGATTGAAGATCATGTAAAATATCACCCCATGGCCAAGTCTGTTTTTTGTTTTGAAGCCTGTCAAATTGAGCACATCAATTACGGCTTTGTGACGAGGCCCTGTAGAAAGGAAAAGGGTCACGCCCTAATTGAGTGTTCATTTGAAATATGCTTCCTCGCACATATGCTTGGACATGCTCCCGTATCCGCCTGTGATCCACATCTAGACATTAACTGCATTCCTGTATTTCCCCAACTTGTGAAATTCCAACATTCTCTGGAATCCATTAGTTTCCAGCATCTCACCAAATCCCATTTGCACTGCCTATGTTTTTTTTTCCCTCAAAATGACAAAGAAGGCATTGTATGATTAATTTATAAGTTCTTCTATTCCCATAACTGTATCATTTGTTCTTGTCATTCATTTGTTTTTGTTTTTTAATACTGTTACTTAAACTTTACTGGGCCATACTTTTCTTTTTGTATACCATTACCATTCCAGCTAAACAGTTAAGCGATAGTTGTGTGCTCTTTCATGCCTTATAATTCATGCCATTATTTAGCATCATACATTTCACTGTATGTTGCCGATAAGTTCATTAAAAGATAGTGTGTAGGACTATGTACTGTATATCATTAGAACCATATGGCTTGCATTGCTTCATTCCACTGATACTAGGCCATTTTCTAAAAATAACTAATTCAATTACAGATGTACTATTCATGAAATATTTATTGCATTTTGGTATGTGTACATCCACCAACAAATTGCATTCCCCTGCCTAGCGCTTTCTCTTTTCCTGTATTGTCTTTCGTGCCGCATGTCCTCATTTCGCTCTCCGTAGGTCATTCATTCAGTTCACCCGTGTCTTGTTATTGGTCTCCTTTTGCTCACACCTGTTCGTCCTTTCAGTTCATTATCTGTCTATTTAAACCTGTGTGTCTCCCCCATTACTTTGCCAGATTGTAATGTGACCTTCTTTGTGTACCATGACTACCGTTCTTAGGATTACCCTTCTGCTACTTGTTTGATTACCTGTTACCAAACTTTGATTGGGCTTTTGGATTTCGACTCTCAGATTACATTATGGCCTGGTTTATTGTGTTTGGACTTCTGCTTGTGACCTCGACTACACATTGGATCATCCTTGCTGTATCTGTTTGCCCTGTGCTTGGACTTTTGCCTGTGACCCCTACCATGAGTTTGATTACCTCTGCTGTTCCTGTTTGCCTGCATTTAACCACTGCCTGACTGACTTGCCCTTCGCTTAATAAATATTCTGCCTACTTCCTGGTTGCAATTGGCTCTTTGGGTCCTGACACCTGACAGAAATAACTCACAATATAGTTCCTGTCAAGCAATCAAGGGATCAAAATAAAACAGAAAGATATACAGTATGAAAAGTGTATGAAAACTTTCTTATCCAGATTTATACATAGGGAAGGATAGAAAGTTATCGTACATCAAGTTCAGCTGAAAGCAGAAATCAAGAACAAAATCTTTGAAAATGTGTTGCTCCTTAATTTAAATAAAAAAGGCTGATCTTAAATAAAGCCTTATAACTTTGTGGCAACACGCAGCAGAGACATTGATGCTGGCAGTATCAAAACATATGAAATATGTGAGGAATTATTCATGGCACACACAAAATATACTTAAGAAATAGACTTTTAATTTATGGGTTTGTACTGTTTATTTCTCAAAATCCACATCAGCCAGTGGCAAAATTACAGATAACATGTTTCCTGCCACTGGAGAAAAATTTGCCTATACGTATCAAAAAAGGGCTTCTGAGAAAAGACTATACTTTTCACATTGAAATTTCACATATGTCCAGTTCTTCAATAACTTGCCCATACCAAAACCTATTTTTACATTACATTACATTAAATTAATGGCATTTGGCAGACGCTCTTATCCAGAGCGACATGCAACAAAGTGCATACCCATAACCAGGGATAAGTGTGCTGAAAGACCCTAGAGAGAAGTACAATTTCAACTGCTACCAGTACAACAAAGATAAGGACCAGGGCCGATTAAAATTATTATTTTAATTTTTCAACAAACAAACATACAAACAAAACGCAAAAGTATGACCAAACACCGCTTACCTAGCCAAACTAAAAATACTATTTTATTTGAATATGTGCCATTATTAGGTTATATACGGTATTTTAGAGGAGGCTACTTTCAAATCAGTTCCTGGAGGTACGTTGGTTCTGAATGTCTGAGCAACGATTGGATTGGACAGCGATTGGACTTCCAAGTCAATCAAGCAATAGAGCGAATTAGACAGGACTCTTAGCTTTAAATTATTTTGTTTACGAATAGCCAACTAAGAAAGCAAGCTATGTGTTAAAATAAACTTTAGTTTTAGGAAAAGGTAAGCATTGCTGGGCTGAATGGCCTGTGATGTTATGTTATGTTATATAGAACCTCTGATATTGCATGAAACTTCTAACGTGCTAGCAAGCTTCTGTAAATGCATCTTGCCACCATTTCACTGCTTGAAGTTGGCAAGCTGCAATCTAATTTGAAAGGGTTTTTTTTTATTCTTGCAATAATTTTATGTAATTGCAAAAGCTAATCAGTTGTCTGAAAGGCCCATATTTTTGTATATTTCCTATATTTTTTATTTTCAAGTTTTTTTATTTTAGGTCATGATATCCACATGAAGGTGTTTGTGTGCGCCTCTCATGAGCATTACCAAGAACAAGCTGTTTTTAATGACTGTGTCTTGAATGCTCGTTGACATCAATGAACCTCTGTTCCGATTGGATGGATAGCTCCAATTAACCATTTGTGCCGAGCGCTTGGTTTTGACTACAAGGTATGCCAGGCTGAAGCAAATTATATGATTTCACACTTTTGCACATTTTCTTCATACGGATTGTGTTGATTTATTTTGGGGCTGTGCATTTGGGGACTTTTGTAGTGTACTTTTATCACCTTCAACTCCTTTATAATCCACATAGCCAGGGAAATGTAATTTTCCAAAATATGGGACCTTTAGAAAGTGTATGTGGTAGCAGATGAGCAGGTGGCCATTTCTTGTAGAATTTGTATATTTTAAGAAATGAGAAGAAGTTTCACCAGAATAACAGTGATCCTTGTTTATACATCTGGTATGTTGGGTGGCTTATACAATGAGCTCTATAAAGTTTGGGACAAATACATATTTTTTTCTTGATTTGGCTGAGACATAAAAAACAGCCAGAGACATAAACAAAACCATGGCCAGAAAATAATTAAGAAGAGAGCTCTGGTGAGCCCAGTATTGAAATAAAGGTAGGGTAGGGTAAGACGGGGCTCTACAGTTGGTGACCAAAGAATTCTGAAGAAAACCTGTCTTACAGATCATGCCATCTCTTCAGGAGGCAGGCATGGATGTGTCAATGAATACTGTCTGCAGAAGACTTCACAAAGAAAACAGACAAGCCACTAGCTGTAAAAACAGGATGGCAAGTTTACATGTTGGAAAAAAATCTTGTGTACAGATGAGACCGAGATTCGCTTCTATGAGAGTAATGGCAAGAGCAGAGTGTGGAGGCAAAAAGGAATATCCCAAGATCCAAAGTAACCAAATGGCATTTGATCATTTTACAATTCAAATAGCTTTATTGGCAGGACAAAATTGTGGTCAATAAAAATTATATGATTTCCAGAAGTAATGATGTGTGATATAATTGCCTGCTGACAGTAGGCTCTAGGTTGAATCTACATGTCAAATATTAATATAAGTCAATCCAAATGGCTGCACCACATGTGCTGCATTTTTCCCCGTTTTACTTTCTTATTCCAATCCTGTTTAAAGGTCTTAGACCTTCAATTCAATCTTAACATTCAATTATTTGGTGCCTGGAAGTCTCCTGCTTTGTGTGTTCGGCAGATTTTTACATTTAGGCACTATCAACAACTTGACTGAGGAATTATTAAGCATGTAATTTTGTGGTTTTGTGGCCTGATGAATTGTGATATGTGATATCCACCATACGGGAATGCTCACTGGTTGATAAATATTTATTTTGCAAGACATCCAGCAGACAGCCTGATCTGGACCTGAACGCAGCTGCACACAGGGTAGAAACACTCAGTCACACAGCGTGTTCTCTCTCAGAGTTTTATCTGACAACTGGTCTTCAACCTTGTAAACAATGTAAAGAAGTTGTCATGCCATGCAGTAAAGTCTGGGAAACAAACCTGGAAGACATCGTAATCTTTGAAGCTCCACAATAATCTCCTCTCACTGTGCTGGGTTTACGAGACAGAAATATTTGCAACACAGAGGAGAGAGACAGCCTGACTCCTGAAGGATATGATTTTGGTCACTGCGGACCTCAGTCAATACCTTTACTGTTAGATCATGTTTGGGCAAGATTATGGTAACAGGACTGTGGATGCCCTGTTAGTCTCATTATCATTGCAGCTACATTCCTCCCTGGCCATGTTGGCTTCCGTACTGCTAATTTACCCCGTCCACATCACTGACTCCTCATTTCCATCTGTTTTAGAGGGGAAAGTCTCTTTAGCACTATCTGCAGGGTCTAATTAAGCTGTCTTTAGTGAAACTAATCTCTGTCCATGTGCCAGAGGGGCAGTGGAGTTCACAGGGTTGACACCAGAAATAGCTTAGCCTTAATGTCCGAGTGAATCCATGCAGCACCGGGTATCAAACATGCAAGCAATTAATCGGTCTGTCAATCAATACATTCATTAATTATACAAATGTGTAGTATAATTGATTTATTGCTGAACAGTATTTTTCCAATGAAAAAAAAAAAAACTCAACTGAGTACAGTTTGGACATCATTCTCAAACTTAAATGACTTAGCTCATTCTCTTTCTCAGATAAAATAATGCAAAGATAAGTGCATTCTATGTTGTAGTTTCCTAAATACTCATAAAAAGAGAATGTTTATGGCTTTGCTGAATGCATAACATTTGCCCTTTAGGTTAACTGCAGCCCAGACAGACAGAGCCCAGACACAAGAGAAGAACATCAATCAAGTATACTTTATGCCTAACATAATTCATTTGAACGATTATTTTCAGAAAGTTCAAGACCGCAAGCTGACTATACTGGCAGCCCCACTTCCATCTCTCCAAGCAGCACCCCCGTGTGGTGACTGAGAGTGCAAACAAAAAGGAAACTTTTACATTACATTACATTATTGGCATTTGGCAGACGCTCTTATCCAGAGCGACATACAGTTGATTAGGACTAAGCAGGAGACAATCCTCCCCTGGAGCAATGCGGGTTAAGGGCCTTGCTCAAGGGCCCAACGGCTGTGCGGATATTATTGAGGCTACACTGGGATTCGGACCCCCAACCTTGTCTGCCCCAGTCATCTACCTTAACCACTACGCTACAGGCCACCCCTATTCTTCTAATAAACTTCTAAACTCCTGATAAATAATATGGAAAACCATTTGTTTTCATTTTAGTTCATTTTCAGGGGAAAGTGAGATTAACTTTGAGATTTTGGCAGTCTTCCTTCCTGGTTGGGAAAGGCGAGGAAAGAAAGTATCCTGCGTTAGTTGATGGATGGAGTAGAGAAAGGACAAGAAATTGGAGTTTACCAAGTCTTGGCCTTGATTGTGCAGTGTGGCATGACACTCATGCTCTGGTAAAATATGAACTTGGTTCTTCTTCACACTTATCTGTATTTGTAAGTTACTACATCACTACTGAGCTCCTGTGGAAGCAGCGTTTTAACTACAGTATGCTACTCACATAAACCCACTCTTGGTCAGCTTCTTCTTAGCAAAGGGCCAGCTTTCAGTTCTCCGTTCCTTTTTCGACAGTAAAGTAAAAAAATACTGACATTCATGCATTGATGTTAACACTGTTGTATTTTTTATATACTGTAGGTCAACTATTTTTTTGCTAACCTTCTAAAACAAGCCAAAGAGACTTGCCCGCCATTTTGTCATCTAGCATCTATGACCACAGGTTATAATTACGAATGGACAAGTAAGACTTGAAATACTGTAACTAGCAAAACTGGCCATGTTAAATGTGCTGTGGAATTTTTTAGATTTCCAGCTCACAATGTACTTTAGACCTCTCTAGCTAAGTAGCTAGGTAGGCGATAGGTAACCTATACTGTAGTTTGCAATTAGATAAGCTATCCAAAGCTTACCATTTGGAAAATTCCTGCAGGGCCCTTAACTCTTGATCGGGCTTCTGGTTTTCGTCCTTGACTTTAAATTACAGTTCTGACTCCAACTCAAACATATATGGTGTGCTGGTAAATTTACTGATGCCATATTTGTTTGTTCACTTTTCTAGAGTGGGGGTGTGGGCAGAAGATGGGGAAGGGCACACGTGTCATTTACGGTCAGTTGACCAATCAACGCAACGCTTGTGAAAACCTATGTTATTTGGGCTAAATCTGACTTTTATTAGCCAAATATATATATATAAATTTTCAGTAAATCACCACATCTTAATTGTATTTGTGTCACACAACAGTGAACGCATTGGGGAAATGCAGGGGTGGGGTTGTTTACTGCTTCAGAGCTGATCAACTAATGGGACCAATTAAGTTGAAATAAGGGGAAATAAATACAAACATGCGTTTCCACCCGGAATTCTGTCTGGCACCCCTGGTCTACAGGTTGTCAATAATTAATGGCATTTATAAGCCTAGAACTTGGTCAAAGGCAGTGATGCTGAACATATGTTTATATTTAAAATACATTGTAGACATGGTTGAAAATCAGTTTCCTTTACTTCCTGTAGGGGTCCAGCTGTTTCTTATCAGTCTTTTTCTGCTTGCTCTTTTCTGACACAGTGAGCTGTTACTCTGGCTGTGAGAAAGCTTCTTTTATATTAGGGTGAATTGGCTTGTTTTAAAGGATCTAAAAATGGAAAGTAGTACTTAACTGCTGGCGATGATTGCCCATGACTCGGAAACATAAAATGAAATAGGTTTGCGGCTTCTCAATGTGGCAGGTTTCATTTTTAACATTTAATAATTAAATTATTGAGGTTCAAAGTGCACGCATTTATCCATGAAAAATCTGGCCATTAAACTGATTTATGGTGTTTTTAAGGAAATGTAATGTGACGTTCTGAAGACTCCATTTTAGTCCAAAGAGTGTTTGAAGGTGAACATGGAGTATTTGTAATCCAGAGAGGATGGTGATGATTGAGTTTATGAAAACAGCTGCATGTGTTGTTATTACAGAGGTTTGGACATTTACTGTAGGGTAATTGAAGTGAAACTACTGAATTCATGGAAAGTGTCATTTTAATAAATGTAAGGTATAAACCAGGACGGCTGCTTGGCTCTGTGGAAATATATCAGGTATAGACTGGTGATAATGTCTCTCTCAGCCCCACTGTAGTTTGCTGACCAACCCAGGAGTGCAGTAGCCTATTTCTGTCAAATTGAGTGTATTCATACCATCGCAGCTTATCTTAAAAATGGATATACAAGTAAGAAGGAATAATAATAACACTCATATTGAAAATAGTTACAGGACACATAAAACTATATACTTGATTCTAAGATGTGTACTGATTGCCTTGAAAAAATATATATTGCCGCATATTAATTGGAAGCGAATGTGAGTATCACACACACGCACACGCACACATACACTCAAACACACACACACACACACACACACACGCATGCTCAATTAAACAGTCTAAAAATATGTTCCAAAAACAAAAAAAATAGACCTAATAGACCTCTATCTCAACATCTACAATGAAAGTAGCATAATAAGTAGCATTAGCTCCTTTGTCATAGTTTGCGGTTGTCCTTGGAATAACTGCAGGATTGCTAGCTCTGCCCTGAACTCCAGGTATCTTAGAGAAGTGACCCTGGGAAGGTTCCAATGGTCGAAAGGAGGCTATCCTGTGAGGTTTGTGAAGTTAACCATTCCATATACAGAAATTCAGTATCAATATTCAGTATCTGCTATTTACATTGTATGCTATTATAGATTGTATTATATCATAATTGTATTGTATTTGTATTTGATCGCTATCATTGTCTAAGATCTTGTAAATCACCTATATCAGAATCCAGTCCTGGAGGTCTGCTGGTATTTGGGTAGTTTCAGCACCAGTTACCTATTTAAGGCTTGAGGTTGACAACCCAACATACTTGCATTCTGTATGTGAAGTCCCACAAGGAGTATTTATCACCTTCTAAAAGTCTTGGTGTGATGTCATCTTTCAGTACCAGTCTCAGAATGTCTTTTTCCTGGCTGCTAGATGTTACACAGCCATGCAAATGCTGTGATTAAATGTGTGAATGTGTAACTGCCAGTGACATTAACAGCATTTATAGTTAGCCCGCCAGGTTGCATATATTATTTAGATATTTTTATCTTAGTACAAGAGGATTTCACCTCTTAACAGACATGAGCACACAATTCAAACATGATACAAAGGGCTTATTCAATACTGCTCCTTTGTTGCTTACTTTACTTTTAAAGAATAAACCTCCTTTAGTTAATCCTACTACCTAATAAGCACTTTCATAACAAAAACAGCAGCATATTTGGGTGAAAGTTCAGGCCAACCTGCAAAGGAGTAGAATGGAGCAGTTGGAGTTCAGAAATCTTAAAGAAATTCTTAAAATAATAATCGAGAGCTCGACAGGAAATGTATGAAGAAGTACACATTTACTGTATAATAGAAACATCTTGAACAGAAGTATCACAGGACACAGTTAAACCAGCTTTCAGAAAAAGGAACCGATACTATTGATTTATAATATTGTGCAATTTTATGGAAATGTTAAATGATTCATAATATTTGTGAATGTAATTATTGCTACTATTTAAATCAGCGGTGCCCAGTCATGTGCCATGGAGGACTGTGGGTATGTAGGTTTTCATTACAATGAGTCATTATGCCTGTTGATTTCAGTAATTAGCCCTCTCTGGTTGAAGGTGTGTTCATTAGTGAAATCAGCAGGTATAGTAATAGGTTTGAATGAGTCTACACACTCTCTTTCCTCTGTGGTGCATGATTGGACACCCCTGCTTTAAATAAATAGCACACATTATTGTCCATGTAGCTGACTCCATCCAAGAACAAAGGAATGGTGATACGAGAATGCTGAGCTACCAGCCTGCTTTCAAAGAGTTAACACAAGCGGCACATTTCTGTCTCTCTGAGATGGCAAAGCCTGATCAGAATCTGTCCCAGCAGCAAGAGTAGACGTGCCCCCCGTCGGTCCCGCATGCATCCCTGCCTCTGTTTGTATACCATCGACCGGGAGATAAGCCGCTTGATTTCTGGATTGGGACCGAGTGAATGCGGATCCTTCTAGAACTTGGTGATGAGCAGACGCGATAAGCTTCTTCATTCCTGGATTCATTCCCGAAAGGCAGCTGCGGATTCTTTCGTTCGTGTCCCAGTCCTCCGTCAGGCTGAGGTCGAGGTTCTTCCCATATTGGTTAAACACATCCCGGGAGGGTACCATTTCTACAAGGAGAAACTGGATGAAGTGTGATCTCAATTAGGGATCTTTTATTCCAGTTGCCCCAAATAATATTTGTATAGTTGCGTAACAAAGCGGCCAGTGTTTCCATTAGAGGGAAAGAAGCAGCTATGACTGTGATCCCTTGATCCCTGTAGCTAAAAGGAAAGCTGACTGAATTGTTTGATACAGAACAATTAAGTTATGCAGTGGGAGAACTCTGCATAACAGGCAAGTGGTCTCCAGACATCATTTACAATTGCTACTTAAGAAAAAAAAACATTAGTGCTTGAGGAGAAACAGTGTTTTTTGGAAAGGGTTTTGTGTGTGAAGTTCTAAATGTTTTTTCTTGAGGAAATCCCATGCTGTTCCCTGTACTGTAAGTGTGAAATTCAAAGCTGCAATGAAATTTTGATTAATATACACTCAGTAAGCACTTTATTAGATATTCATTTGACTTAGACTTACTGGTTCATTTAGAGGTTTATATGGTTATTTGCGATACTGTCACCTTCCTGTCAGCTTTGACCAGCCTGGCCCTTCTCCTTTGACCTCTCTCATTAACAACGCATTTTTGCCTGCATACATTTTTTTGTTTTTTTGTTTTTTGCACCATTCTCTGCAAACCCTAGAGACCATTGTGTGTGAAAATCCCATGAGATCAGCAGTTTCTGAGATACTCAAACCACCCTGTCTGGCACCACCAACCATTCCACAGTCAAAGTCACTTAGATGACATTTATTCTCCATTCTCTCTTGAACATGTTTGCATGCTTGTATTTCATTTAGTGTGAATTCAGTTGCTGCCACATGATTGGCTAATTACATATTTGCATTAATACGCTGGTCTACAGGTCTACCTCATAAAGTGCTCAGTGAGTGTAGGAGAGGATAAATGGAGATTTAATTGATTGAGCATTTTCAATCTCTGAGGTGTTTATTTTATTTGTTTTATTTTAGGGAGGGAATGTGGGTCTCCGATGTCTGGGATTACCCTTGTTAGTAAATGAGTGATGTTTGGTTGGTTGAGAAGTTCCAGACGCATATGAACACACAGACACAGATGTAGGTGCTTACTGCACTTCAGATGTAGGTGCTTACTGCCTTCAAGTGCAGTCTCCAGGAGCAGAGTCAGCATAGTCTACCCAAAGCTATTTACCCATACAGCAAGACAGTCGTATACTTCTATACTACTATACAAATCATTGCAAGCCTTATTAGAAATGTAGAGGTGAGATTCATGAATCAGTAGATGAAGCTAGGAGGATTTAGCAGGCATTACCATTACTGTACTGTGTGACATACTGATAACATATTTTGTCAAATGAACGCCTTATTTTGTATTTTAGTAAGCTCTAAATTCGATTCTATGTCCATGAGTGTAATTCTACCCACACACTTTCAAAATATCTACAAATGTCTTTGCTCATCCCAGAATTCTGTTAGCATAGCTGTTCTTAAATATGATCACTTGTCACCCCTCCTGAACACTATGTATCTTTAAAGAAATGCATTTTATGATATGTGCAGTTTTCACACAGAATGATCAAAGTGCATAATTGCTTCACCAATACCAAATTAATTTGATACATCTTTTTAATCACAATAGGCTGATTGCATATAATTGATTCAACTAATAGCAATTTACAGAGTGATGGGAGTATAATTTGGTTGCTCTCTATTTAATATACCCTGAGTGGTAACTGTATTATGCTGAATACACAACATGTCAAACCTCTAAGTGGAGACTACAGCAGCAGAAGACTTAATAAGTCTAAAAAATATGTTGAATAAATACCTAATAAAGTGCTCACTGAGTGTATAATGATCGACAGTTTTATATCAGCTGGGGAAAAATGTAACTGATTCCTGCTTTGCTGGAATATAAGCGTAGTCGATGATAATTTTTGCAGTTTGTAGATACTAAATATTAGGGCTTTGCCTTTACAAACAAGGCAATATAGTAGTGTTAGTACCAGACCTGGGTTTAAATAGTATTTGTTTTGGATTCAAATACTTTTCTGTGCTCCATTGATCTTGCCTGGTGCATTTGAGCCTGCAAGGAGGTGCAGATGGGTGGGGTTTAAACTTTTGGGATCATTTCATTTGTTCCAATACACCAGGCAAACTTGGTCAAATGCAGAAAAGTATTTGAATTAAAAAAATACTGTTTGAACCCAGGTCTGGTTAGTACAGTACTATATTAAGGAAATGTATGTGTTGGTTGTCTATCAAAAACTAGTCTATGTTGCAATGATACTGTCATGATCCTGAATCAAATCATCACTGTGCAAGTTCCAACGATCTACAATAACCTACATTTCTTCACATCTCAGTGCTGATCGTTACTACAAACATTTAGAAGCTTTTTTCAGTTTCATATTTTGAATCATAATGTATTTTCATATATTTCATCATATTATTTTTCTGATTTAATCAAACCACAGATCATTATTTTGTGATACACAACTAACCTATTGGTTCAGGAAAAGCACCCTTATCATGACTATTTCCTATTGCTTCTGTTGTCTGTCATCATATGGAAAGTTTTTGCTGACTGATTGAACCAGAACCTGTGTTTCCTACCTGGCCCTGTCAGCTCCTCGTCACCTGGCTGTATCCTTGCGGCTCGTGTGGTGCTCCATTGTGTGTACGCTTGTTTCTGTGGTCCTGTCAGAAACAGCTGCTGCACCATTACAACGTCAACTGGCCAATTTCTGTAAGTGGGAAACCTGACACAAAATGAGATCCTTGTGAAAACCACAACTCACCTGTCAAATCTCAGGTGTGTAAATAGTTGTTTTGTCCTGAAATACTATTAGATCTGCTATATGCTGTCAAGTTGATGCCCAGTGAATTTTATTGCATGCATGCTGAGTTTGAGCAATGATAGCTGAAACCTCCTAAGAGCTCTCCTCAGGTCTAAACAGAGACCAAATCTTTGGATGACTGAAGATGTGTAGCTGGATTATGCTAAAGGCGTGTAAATCACTGACTGTTATTAGTTTGCTGTCAGGATGGGTATTCTGGATAACAGTGAGTCAATCTTCTGAAATGCACACCCCTGCATCCTTGGGAAACCCTAAGCTAACTAGGGTGGAGGTCTCACTCATGGTGACCTGGTGAAGCACAGAAGCTTTGAGGAGATCTATCTGAAAAGCCAGGAATGTGGTCTATGTGGCGGGGTTTCTAGACGTAAAATGAACCCATCAAGACGAAACGTGGTAGATCATTGAGAGAGGGAGAAAGTGATAAGTTGAGGCTTTAAGTTGTGGTTATAACTTTGGTATAAGTAATAAAGAATGTATCCTGGAAAGGGTAGGATCTCATTACCAAATAGCATGCAATATAAAACCGGAATCCCAGCACCCTGAGTAGATTCCTTTAATAATGCTTAAACAACAGAGCTACTTGCTCTCTCTTTCTCCCTCTCAGATCTTGTTTTTTTTTCTTTTGTTCATAAACTGTCATTGCTTATGTTGTAGAAAAGTAAGATTCAGTATTTTGGATCACTGTGTTGTTGTACTGCAAGCTTTTATCAAGTGCACAGATCATTTGAGTCTGAGACTACTACTACTACTACTACTACCCCCACTACTGAGTTGTTGACATGTCAACAACTGCTGTACGCCTATAACGCATCATAAAGAGGGTATTGTTCAGATGCTGAAGAGAGTATTTGTAAACAGATGTTGAAGTTTGATTAAGTATATACTTTCAATAACTTCCATGCATGTCATTGTTTTTGCTGTTCTTGCATGAAAATATAATTGGAATATAGTCTTTTTTCTTTTTCTTGGAGGTATCTTAGCACCAGAAGAATTGCATTATCTCCCCATCAGTTCAGCAAAACTGTCTCAATGATCTATGAAATTGTGTCTCTTCCTTAGTCGCTGCACCTCAGACCAAGTATCTGCAATGTCGATTAATCAGACAAAATGCGTGGTACAAAATGGAGGAGCTGTCTCTGAACTATGCGTGATGATACCGTAACCGAATAACCTAATACCCTTTATAGTCCATCTGGCATCTGCGAGTTGTTTAAAAGATTCCACGCATGTGTCCGTTAAAGCCACGAGTAATGAGAATCAGACCACCCCTGGTCTGACATGTCCTGTTTGTTGATACTCCTGTGTCTGCAAGTTACACCAGACTTTGGAAAATCCAGCCAAGTGCTGCTGTGTTTGCGCTTTGTCCTGAGAAACTTTGCAATGTTTATGTAGTCAAAGGGAACAAAAGCAAAGCGGTTGAAATGCACAGGAGCAGTGCTGCTTTAGTCATAATCCTTATCTTATAGAAAATCTGATGTAAATAAATCTTTCCAAAAAATGATTCACTTCATACGATAATGTATGAATTACAAACATTGTATACTGTTTAAACCAGTCAATATAAAAAAGTGATACTACAATTTAGCATTCATAAGAGTCTTTATAAGTTTGAATGTAGGTTTGCCCACTAACATAAATGCTGGTGGGAGGAACTGGAGAGCAGCACATTTGCAATTTGAAACCTTCATGGTTTTCAGTTCTGCAATTGCTCACAATTGCCTTTTTTAGAAGCCACTTTTTGTGGTTAATAGCAACTGTTTTGAACTGTTCTGCTTTTTAAATATTTTTTCCTGACAACTTTGATGGTCATTATATGTAATAAACAGCATTGGTGGAGAAATAAATCAACTTCAGGAGTCTAATCCTCATCTGAAGCAGACAGCAAAACCCCAAGTCCTGGAGAAATGTTTGAAATGGATGGTAATGGAACACATATGTAAGGCAACAGGGACTTCTATTGGTGTCTCAACATCCATACAGTAATTCTCATTATACTTCAAGGCGACTGGAGGCCAGTTCTGGAGGAAACCTACCCATTATTTATCCATTATTTGTCTATTTTTACTCAACGTACTTGTAGAGTAAGTGTTGCCGTTTCTCCTATTCCCGGCCTGCGGGACACACGAAAGCAAGACCTTCTAATTTTCCCGTCGGCTCTCGTTTGACGTTTATACAGGCCGTGACGGTGCCACAGTTCCTGCAGCATGGCCACCACTTCACAGGTGCAGCTCCGCTGCTTCACAGCCTCTTGGGTCCGAGGTTTTCTCTGAGCACTGCCTGGTTACCGTGGAAGCCAGCTGGCTCTGGAAGGTTGCCAAGGCCTAGGTCAAATTTAAAGAGTGCTCAGACCTCCTCGCGGCAACCTTTTTGTTCCTTGTTCAAGAAAAGATGTGTTTTACTCTTCGTGAAATACGCTGTATGTTATCCCCCTTCTATAAAGTGCTAAAATTAATGATATATTGAGTTATTCTAATAAAAATGTTCACTGTACTTGTACTATATATGTGTACTTTTGTGAGCCAACTAGTACATATAGCTATAAACATTTTTAATATCAAGTTAAATCACCTTGTTGGAAATATAAATACATTTCTGTCTTTTTTTAATGAAACTAGACTGAAATGAAATGAGTTGTTTGGGTAGTATTTTTAATTGACAAGGAAACACAGTTTAGTGTCTAAGTATCCATTTCATATTCTGAGTATTTTGACATTCATCACTAGGCAACAGTGGAAATGTTCAGTTTGTCTGGTGGGATCCAGGAGGTTAATGACGAGGCTTGGACTGCCGGGACTGGCAGTCTTTACCGCCTGTCTTCAGAGGTTTAATGCTGAAGAGCTTTCTGCATGCAACAGCAGATTAAAGGAAAAAATATATATGTACGGTTGCCAAATTTGAAAGAGTAATTGCCTTGGCAGGATCCATACAGTAGAACTGTGTGTTTTGTAGCGGAGATATCATTACCATAAATGAAAGGAAACTGATCAGTTTTCTCTATTTATTCATTCATATTTTGAAGTAAAGTGACAAAAAGAAGACACATAAGTGAGATAAGAGGTGAAGAGGTCAAATTTCGGATGTCTCATATACCTATATGTTCTGTTTATAGAATGAGTACCACACATTAAAAAGGTGCATTATCTGAAAGCATTTCCTTTTATAGCTGCACACATATGTAAAACATTGTTTAATTTCTACAAATGTCTGCATGTTATTATTATTATTATTGTCATTGAACCATATTATATAAAGCTGATGTAACACTGTCATATGCTTTTTTCATAACAACTGATGTAACATGTCACAACAGCATATCACTGCCTGAAATAGCTGCTTAATCAAGGGAATATAACAGTCTTACTTGCAACAGTTATTCTGAAGTCTGCTTTATTAAATTCCCTGCATATATCATGACAGTGATATGACATGAATCCTGTCACTATGAGCTGTAGTATGCTGTCCTAACTGGTAATGAGAGGTTTTGTGTCATGATTATGGTAGGGTTATGTAGGCTTTATGTCATTTTTCTCCCAAAAAGACCCCAGACAGGACTGAGAACAACTTCAATTACCTGCTTAAGCAAACCAAAACCAGTCTGTCATGCAAGGTGGGAGCTGAAATGCAGATATTATTATTATTTGGCTTGCTATGGGAAGCTTTACAATGGAGTTTGGCTTTCATTGCTGGGAATAATGTGTATGAATTATGTTAGTATTCTCATAAATATGGAGACACAATGTTCTTCCAGAGTTCCTTTGGTTCAGACTGTCAAAGGGTTCTGGTATTGATAACCCCAAAAGCTTCAAAATAAAAACAGCATATAACCTTGCACTAGTGTTTGGTTACTAAGTGTGCAATCAATCAAACCACAGCTGGTTTGACTTTATTTCCGTGTTTTGTTTTTCACTCCACTTATTTGACTTGCCTTACAGAGACTGGAGGCATTCAGATTATTTTCCGATACGGTGTATTTTTAAATATCTCGGATATGAACACATACTGTTATCTCTGATCAGCGCTCTCCAGCCTGACGCAGTTCACCGCCCATAGGCAAAGTGGAAATAGCTTAGGTTCTTTCTTCATACGCCTACACTCATCTAATCAGTTGTGCTACTGTCTGTAGAATAGCGCAGGCAGCATTCCAGCCACAGAAAAGTAGATAGGTTTATGAAAGCAAACAGACAGACTAGTATCAATGTATCAATTCATTTTGGACCTAGAATAATATAGCAGCAAACTGAAAACTGGAAATTGCAAGGAAGTTAAATATGAAATTATGGCAAGTGCTTTTATTTAAGGAAGCATAGTTGTTGTATGATGGAAACTGACACTGTGAACAGAGTGGCCTGTTTCACACAGCCTCATTCAGAAAATGAACTTATTCATATAGACAGACG
>NW_026911641.1:0-49480 GCF_963692335.1 Osmerus eperlanus
ATGTTTTATTGTTTAGTAAAAGGAGGAGATGAAGTCATCAGAGTTTCTGGGTGCAGTACTGGTCAATGGAGAATGTGTGTGATATTTGACAACTCCCTCACCCCCCTTCCCACATATGTGTTGGTATGATCCTGAATGCTGCCATGTCATTGGACCGTCCAGTGTTCCATACGCTCAACATCACCAGCTGGATTGTGCACAAGAACTTTTCTCTTTCTCTACATCCTCCTTCCCTCCTTCATTTTTGTCACATCTGCTTTCTCCCTCCCTGCTTTTATCAACCCTTCCTTTCTTTCCACAATTAGTACAGTTATATATCCTCTCCTTCCTTCCTTCCTTCCCTCCTTCTCTCGCTCACTTTGTTCTTTCCTCCTTCCTTTCCTCTTTCCTGCCTACCTCTATAGTACCTTCCCCCCCTCTCTCTCTCTCTTCCTCTCTCCTTCCTCCTCCCTCCTCCTCCCTCTATATCTGTCTACTGTTGTCCCGGCTGTTCTTCAGTCTATCATTGTTGACTATAATGTTGACCGTTTACCAAAGTGTTGTTTTGTCTCAACCCTGTCTTCTCCCACCGATAGGATTGTCTTACTGTTCGTCCTGTGAGTCTTCTGTCTGTCAGTGTGTGCTGTCGACCTCTGAACTCTCTCTCTCTTTCTCTCTCACACTCTCTGTCTCACTTTCTCTCCCTCACACTCTCTCTCTCTGTCTCTCTCTCTCTGTCTCTCCCTCTCTCTCACACTCTCTCTCTCTGTCTCTCTCTCTCTGTCTCTCCCTCTCTCTCTGTGTCGTTCCTGTCTTTCCCTGTCCTTAGTTCCAGCCGTGTCTTTACACCTTTCTGACATCTCTCCGTTCTCTCTCTGTTCACTTTGTCACTTGTTTGTCTGTCACCCTCACTGCTCGTTCACACTCTCCCTCGTTTCCCCTCGGCCCTCTCTCTCTCTCCTCTCCATCCATCCATCCATTCCTCTTTCTCCCTCCAGGAGGAGGAGGCAGGACCAAGCCTTTCCCCCCGATTGGTCAATCCTGGTTGATTGCCACCAAGTGTCTCTAACCAGAACCCTTCTCTCCTCTCTGTGTGTGTTCCCTTCCCTCCTCTGCCTCTCCGTCTGTCTGATTATCCGTCCGTGTGTCCGTCATCTCCCGTTGGTTGTCTGGATGTTGAGCTGCGGTTCCCGATGTAACGATCGGAGTTCCGGCCGTCTAAATTGTGTCGTTGGGTCGTCAGATTAAGTGACTATTACGAATGCTCTCCACACGACTGCTCCAGATGACTTGTAGTTACCTCATCGCCCACCTCATCTCATCTGTGTTTGTCATTTAAAAAAAAAAAAAAAAACTCATTTTCCCAGAAGGCATCACTGTAGCCAGCACGCACCGACTTGGATCAAACCCTCCATTCATCAAGCATTCAGCATTTTAGCTTTGGGGATTGGGGATGGACATGACGTGGGCTGTAGTCATGTAGCCATTGCTGCCTCCATCCACTCCCCTTATAAGGGTGGAACAAGAGAACTCAAATTCCCAGGGTTCCCTGGGGGAGCTGGATGACCTCTGCCCCTCTCAGGTGCTGTCTGATGGAGGATGTAGATGTTGCCCCCCTGTGTGGTCCTGAATTAGAATCTAATCTGTCTCTATCTATCTATATATCTGTCTGTCTATCTGTCTATCTATCTATCTGTCTATCTGTCTATCTGTCTATATATCTATCTGTCTTTCTATCTGTCTTCTCTCTTCATCTCGCTCTATCAATGTATCTCTCTCTCTCCCTCTACACACCCAGCCTCCTCTCTCTCCTACCCCATCTCTCTCTCTCTCTCTCTCTCTCTCTCTCTCTCTCTCTCTCTCTCTCTCTCTCTCTCTCTCTCTCTCTCTCTCTCTCTCTCTCTCTCTGTCTCTCTCTCTCTCTCCTCTCCCTCTCTCTCCCTCTCTCTCTCCCTCCCTCTCTCTCTCTCTCTCTCTCTCTCTCTCTCTCTCTCTCTCTCTCTCTCTCTCTCTCTCTCTCTCTCTCTCTCTCTCTCTCTCTCTCTCCCTCTCCCTCTCTCTCCACTTCTCTCTCTCTCTCTCTCTCTCTCTCTCCCTCCACCCAAAACACACAGAACAGGCCCTGTGTCAGAGCAGCGAGCTGTACTGATCTGGGTCCTGCCCCCCTTCCCGTTTAACGCAGTCTGGTTCAAACGGCACATCTGACCCCAGATCAGCCCTTCTCGCCCACTCTGAGGCACGAGAGACAAGACCCAGGCACTAGTGTCTAGGGGGGCAACTTCTCACCTGTGGAGCCATTCGAACCAGGCCATGGCGCCCCCTAGTGGGTGCATGCTGCCGGTGCATCCAGTGTGTCGTCGATCGGTGTTTGGTGTGTGTGTGTGTGTCTACCCCCTAAGTGTGTGTGATGCCAGCCTGCAGGCCATGTGATGTATCTCACACAGAACCGAACGCCATTAATGTTTCAGCGTATGGAGCCGCCCTCAGAGGAGGGGGGGCCGGGTGCCCCTGGGGGGCAGGGCCTCAACGGCCTCCCCGCCACCCAGACCGACAACCTCAACAGCATGTGAGTGGAACACACACACACTCGCACACTCGCACAATGCACACGTGCGGATACACTCACACATGCACGCACACACTCTCACACACACATTCTACATTGTCTTCGTTGCAGCCGTGTCCTATCCTCCTGTCGTCCATGGTGGTTTCTGCCTGGTCTTTCTTCCACCGCTGAGGGCTTTCTTCTTGTGATTTACCTCAAAAACTCACTCTCTCTCTCTATGTCTCTCTCTATCTCCCTCTCTCTCCTTCTCTCTCTACACATGTATGCAGTAGTACAGATTGTGTGTTTGCAATGCTAGGGCACACGTGTGTGTGTGTGTGTGTGTGTGTATACCCCTCTCTGACGCCTGTGTGTGTGTGTGTGTGTGTGTGTGTGTATACCCCTCTCTGACGCCTGTGTGTGTGTGTGTAGCCCTCCAGAAGGGGGCATGACTGAGAGCCAATCGTGGGTAACAGCCAAAGCTCAGGAGATGTTCCAGAAAACAGACAACTGGAGCCCTGAGAGACCCTACCCCGACGATCTCCATGACAACAGACACAACTCCCAGGTACGCAGACACACACGCGGGCCATGTGACCATGGCAACGGGGTGCAAACTTGTCTGCGGTTCTATACCCCGCCGGGACTCCACGCCTCGTAGTTGCCATAACAACACGGGGGAACGTGCGGAGGGGGGGGGTGGGGGGTGGTTCTGTGATAACGCGGGGAAGGGAATGTGAGCAGTGTGTGTTGGAGGGGGAACACACACAAACGCCGTCCGTATCTACGCCGCGCTCCAGGTGAGTCGTTTAGGACTGGGAAGCTCTTCTTCTCTGTGGAGGGTAGAGTTCTGCGAGGAACTCTCTCTATCTCCGTCTGGATTGAAAGCAGTGTCTCTCTCTCTCTCTGTACCCTTCTCGCTGTCTCTCTCCCCCTGATTTATTTCGAGTTCCCTCCCTCTCTCCTTTGTCTCCTCTCTCCACACACTGAGGCACCATCCAGCCCTCTCATGCTCTCTACTGCCCTCTAGTGGAGATATTTACCTTCACAGTCCTCTACCTGCCTATCACTGTCCACGGATGGAATTAAATTAAGCCAATCACATCCAAGAACAGTCTCATACCTCCACAGACAGATCTGAAATAAGCCACACAAATATGTACGCACATATACACGCATACATACCCACATACACACACACACACATACACATAAACATACAGTCACATACATGTACACATACCCACACACATACTCTGATCTACCTCATGTTGAACCGATGTCAATAAAGGACCTGTTTGTTGTTTGGGCTCTGATCTGTTCTGCAGACAGTAGAGATGGTAGAGTTGGGGCAGGACGGGTACTCCGACACGGAGCCTAATCACCCAATGGAGGGCCATGGGCGGACCATCTCCATGCCCCGCCTCTCCGTAGACAACCAAGTGAGCACCTTCATCCCATCCCATAACCCCACCTCCATCACCGTCATCATCATCTGTCCTCTCCTTCCTCCTCTCTCTCTTCTCTCTCTCTCTCTCTCTCTCTCTCTCTCTCTCTCTCTCTCTCTCTCTCTCTCTCTCTCTCTCTCTCTCTCTCTCTCTCTCTCTCTCTCTCTCTCTCTCTCTCTCTCTCTCTCTCTCTGTCTCTCGCTCTCTCTGTCTCTCTCTTTCTCTCTCTTTCTCCCTGTCTCTCTCTCTGAACTCATCCCTCTCTTCTCAGCTTTCCTCACACTGAATATCCACTCCAGACTCTGATGTAGGGTCGATTGACACCCTGCTTGCTAACGCTAGCCGCAAGTGGGAATCGACAAGACGTGCTAAATGCTAACTCAGATGGGTGATTAGCATGGCAGTTGCAAGTCGGAGAGAGAAAGGGGTGGATAGATCAGTCATCTGCATCACCATACATCCCCTCTGTCTCTCTGCATGTTCCCCAGAGTGTGTGTGTGTGTGTGTGTGGATCGTGTGTGTGCATGTGTGAAAGTTTGTGTGTATGTGCACACATCCCTGTGTATGTGTGTGGTGTGTTTGTGGTGTGTTTGTGGTGTGTGTGTGTGTGCCCCAACTTTTTCCTACCATCTTCCATCCACATAGTAATCCTTGGTGTGTCTGTCTGACCAGAGCTATCAGGGGGGTGTGCGCTGCCATGGAAACGCCACTTCTAACAGAAAGCTAACACACTTGTAAAGAAATTACTCTTGTGCTATGAAGCCTCTTGCTGCAGTCTTACACACACACACACACACATAGACATAGACAGGCACACACATACACACTCTCATTCTCTCTCGGACACTTTCTCTCCACACACACACACACACACACACACACATACACAGACACACTCATACACTCACAAGTACAGAAAACATGCGTGCATACAGTCAGTCACACACACAGAGCCATACATACTTCAGTCTCATCAAGACATGTGCTCTCACTCTGCTGTCAACAAGAAGAAGATTGAGTGGGCCCAATGTAGGGAGGTGTGTGTGTGGGGAAGGTGTGTGTGTGTTGGGGGGGGGGATGTGTGTGTGTTTGTGCAGATCTGTGTGTGTTTTTGGCCCGTGTTTTGTGGCTATAGATTCAGTGCAGATTTGGGGAGATCAACTTGAACAAACGTCTTGTGTGTATGAGTGTGTGTGTGTGTGTGTGTGTGTGTGTGTGTGTGTGTGTGTGTGTGTGTGTGTGTGTGCGTGTGTGCGTGTGAGTCCGAACTCATAATTTACTGTTTTTCTAACACTGCTCTGCCCCACAGAGTGTTCAACCTTCGGTAAGTGTGTGTGTGTGTGTGTATGTGTGTGTGTGTGTGATCCTGTCTTAGCACATTGTGCTTTCGCTCTCTCAACCTGTTCTTGTGCACATTCGCTTTTTTAATGAACTAGGTTCCTTCTCAACTCTCTTCATTTTGACTTTTGTCATCCCTTCTTTATTCCTCCCTCTCTTCTTCGCCGATCACATCTGATATTTCTCACTAAAACCTCCCTCCATTCTTACACCTCATCTTTCTCTCACTCCATCCCTCATCCCTCCATCTTTTCCTCTCTCCTTCCTTCCTCCCTCTCTCCATCCCTCATCCCTCCATCTTTTCCTCTCTCCTTCCTTCCTCTCTCACTCCATCCCTCATCCCTCCATCTTTTCCTCTCTCCTTCCTTCCTCCCTCTCTCCATCCCTCATCCCTCCATCTTTTCCTCTCTCCTTCCTTCCTCTCTCACTCCATCCCTCATCCCTCCATCTTTTCCTCTCTCCTTCCTTCCTCCCTCTCTCCATCCCTCATCCCTCCATCTTTTCCTCTCTCCTTCCTTCCTCTCTCACTCCATCCCTCATCCCTCCATCTTTTCCTCTCTCCTTCCTTCCTCTCTCACTCCATCCCTCATCCCTCCATCTTTTCCTCTCTCCTTCCTTCCTCTCTCACTCCATCCCTCATCCCTCCATCTTTTCCTCTCTCCTTCCTTCCTCCCTCTCTCCATCCCTCTGGATCTTGGTGGCACTGCCCTCTGCTCCCATGCTGTGTGTGTGTTACCTCCCCTCCCTCTCTGTGGCTTCACACATGTGTGTGTGTATGTGTGCGTGCGTGCGTGTGTGTGTGTGTGTGTGTGTGTGTGCGTGCGTCCTGCCCCACTCTGCTCTGCGCCCCATCTGTGTGTGTGGCTGCTGTACAGCGGAGGAGACACAAGCCGCGAGGAAACAACCTCAGTGTACTATGTACCCTGTACCTCTGTACCCTGTACCTCTGTACCCTGTACCTCTGTACCCTGTACCTCTGTACCTAGCTCTCTCTCTACCTCACTCTGTAGCTCTCTCTGCAGCCCTACCTCTGTACCCTGTACCTCTCTGTCTCCCTCTCTCTGCCTCTCTCTCTGCCTCTCTCTGCCTCTCTCTGCCTCTCTCTCTGCCTCTCTCTCTGCCTCTCTCTCTCTCTGCCTCTCTTCTCACTCCACCTCTCTTGCTCTCGTCTCTCTACCTCTATCTGTATCTCTGTACCTGTTTCTCTATCTCCATCTCTGTCTGTCTCTCTCACTTTGTAAAATAAATACCTCTATATTTTCCACTCTCTCTCTTTATTTGTCTGTCTACACACCGTCTGTCTCTCTCTTCATCTCTCCCCCCTTTCCCTTGTTGTTTGAATCTCCTCTGTGCAGCCCTAGCTCCTCCCCCTTGTCCTGTGTCCTTGTCCCATTGGTTGTACAGAACAGTCTAGAGTGTGTGTGTCTGTGTCTGTGTGTGTCTGTGTGTGTATGTGTGTGTATGTGTGTGTCTGTGTGTGTTGCTGGGAGTGGTGGACTCCTGTTGTCTTAGCATGGCAGAACCTTCATGGCACCCCAAACCTCTCAGGAAGGACATGGACAGAGTTTGTGTGTGTGTGTGTGTGTGTGAGAGAGAGAGAGAGAGAGAGAGAGAGAGAGAGAGAGAGAGAGAGAGAGAGAGAGAGAGAGAGAGAGAGAGAGAGAAAGAAAGAAAGAAAGAAAGAAAGAAAGAGAGAGAGAGAGAGAGAGAGAGAGAGAGAGAGAGAGAGAGAGAGAGAGAGTGAACTGCTTGTGACCGAGCGACCCTTCATCAAATCACAACGTCTGACATGGAAGCCAAACGCTAGCTTGCTAGTTTTTCATAGATGTTGACATGACGCGCATGTGTGTGTGTGGGGGGGGGGCATGCATACTCCCCAGCTACTTGGAGAGTATGCATGCCTAGCCAGCTGTGTTGGAGGTAGGCTGCTAAGTCCTGCTGTGTTGAGGGTGTGTGCTACCCAACATCCAGTATGTCAGACCACCATGTGCTAACCAACATCCAGTATGTCAGACCACCATGTGCTAACCAACATCCAGTATGTCAGACCACCATGTGCTAACCAACATCCAGTATGTCAGACCACCATGTGCTACCCAACATCCAGTATGACTGCCATGTGCTTCAGAACACACAAGGCTTGTGATTGTTGTGGATGCAGAATGCTGTAGCTACATGGATATGCTGCCTTTGGATGCATGGCAGGCATGGTATATATCATACACCCTCCTCCTCTTCCTCCTCCTCCTCCATGCTCTCTCTCTCTCTCTCTCTCTCTCTCTCTCTCTCTCTTTCTCTCTCTCTCTCTCTCTCTCTCTCTCTAGATTTATATCCCTCTGTCATCCCTCTCTTTCTGTCTCTCACCGTCTCTCACTCTCTCCTGTGTTCCCTGTTTGAGTCTCTCTCTGTTTCTGTCTCTCTCTCTTTCTCTTTCTCTCTCTCTCTGCTTGTCTCTCATGTCTCTCTGTCTGAGGGAAGCATGGATCTGTAGACTGTTGTGCTTGAGGTTTAGAGGCAGGGGGATCGGGGGGTGGGCAGGGTGGAGGGAGGGTGCTGATACAGTATGTTCTGTGACTGACGAGCTGTTCCGGAACATTGACTCACACTCACTCACGAGACTGCAGACGTAGGAGCTACACGCTCACCGAGCACTAATGTGCTTCCCCTGACGGAGGTCTTACTCCTTGTTCCCACTTTCTCCTTCTTCCTGCCCTCCCCCCTCTCCCTCTCCTCCCTCCCTCCTCTGCCTCTCCTCCCTTCTCTCCCTCTCCCCCCCTCCTCTCCCTCCCTCCCTCTCCTCTCCCTCCCCTCTGCTCCCCCAACAGACGATCACAGACACCAGCCCGATGTGTCGCTCCACCTCCTCCCTGGTCCACGGACGGAGCGGGCGGGGCGTGCGTCTGGACGACTACTCCCTGGAGAGGGTGGTGCCCGAGGAGGGCCGCCACGGGGGAGGGGGGGGGCACCGGAGGAGGGAGCGTAACCACGGCACCTCCCAGAGGTCCCTGGCACGATACACTGACGCCGACACCGGTGAGACTCACACACACACATGAACGTATTGTTTGTATGGGCTAGTGAAACGTACATTATTCTGACAGGAAGTGTGCTAGCTTGTGACTACTACCACTGCACACACACAGCTCTCTCACACACACACACACACACACATGTCCCAGTATTTCTTAAAGTAATAAACCAGCACCAGCCCCTCCCTCCCGCCCCCCAGGTCTGGGCACTGACCTGAGCACCACCACTCCGTCAGGTGACCTTCCCCCCAAGGAGCGCGAGCGCGAGCGTGGCCGGGCCAAGGACCGCCGCCACCACCACCACCATCACCACCACCACCACAGCTCCCTGGACAAGGAGCGCTACGGCCCCGAGCGCCAAGACTACCCCCAGCGACACCCCCACGACCGGGGAGAACGACACTGGTCACGCTCTCCCAGCGAGGGCCGAGGGCACCGCCAGGTGGGCATCACCGAGAGAGAGGCCTGGTCACACACACGCTCGTAGATATGTGGACACACACGCATGGAGATGTGCACAAAGATACCCACACAGGTGGATATACAGACGTGTAGATACACACACACACACACGTTGATACACACATAGGCACAAGTACACACTGGTCATACTAGTGTCACACACACACATAGTCACAACCATACCGATCTATGAACACACACACCTACATTTTTTTGCAGGCGCTCTTATCCAGAGCGATGCAGACATACATAGAGATGTAGTACAAGACATAGTGTCGGTCCATCTATGGGCACATCGCATATTTTCTCCTCTCCATGGTAACCTGCTCAGGAGAGAGCTCTTCCGCAGCGCCATGGAAACCAGGTGCATTCAGGGCATTCTTTCCTCTTTGTCCTATTGGTGGGAGACAGGCCAATGAGAAAGTCCAACCGATGAGCTTTCAGAGTTCCCCCTGTTGTTTCCGCCACCTCTACTGACAGATATCACTCTGTCTCCTTCTGTCGCTCTTTCTTTTGTTCCTGTTTCTTTGTCACACTTGCTGTGGCTCGTGGCTTATCGATGTCTGCTCTCTTTCGTTTGTTACTGCTGTTTCTCTTCCTCTCTCTCTTTCTCCCTCCATCGCTCTGTTGTCCACTTCTGTCTGTCTGTCTATCTATCTATATATCTATCTATATATCTCTGGTTGTGCTGCGGCTGCTGTTGTTGTTACTGTTGCTCTTCTTTTCCTGTTGTTGTTGTTGTTGTTTTGGCGTTGCTGTTGTTTTGATTTGCCGTTGTTTACATGTTGCTGTAGGGCAGTAGCTCGGTGAGCGGCAGCCCCGTCCCGTCCACCTCGGGGACGAGCACCCCGCGCCGGGGGCGCCGCCAGCTCCCCCAGACCCCCGCCGTGCCCCGCCCCCACGTCACCTACTCCCCCGCCGTCCGCAAGCCCAACTACGGCCCCCCCGGCCGCCTCCGCTCCCCCTCCCCCCGGCACTTCTCCCCCCCGGAGCACGACGCGGGCGGGTACCACCGCCCCCCGTCCCGCCAGGCCTCTCCCCACCACGGCGGCGGCGGGGGGGGATCGTCCAGGCACGGCTCGCCCCGGTCGCCGCGGCACCAGTCGCCGCGTTCGCCGCCGCCTCACGGGTCACCGCGGTCCCCCCACCGGGGGCGATGGAGCGGGCCCCCGTCCGGAGACGGCCTGGAGGGGGACGGGCCGTTCTACGAGCAGGACTACGAGTACGAGCGCCACCACGAGCCGCCTGGGTACGAGCAGAGCCTGGCGCACGGCAACCCCCATCCCCACGGCAACCCCCACCCGCGCTCCCCCAGGACTGTCCGGCACGGTGGCGGCCCTCCCCCGCCTCCCCCTCCTCACCCCCGCAGGGTGCCCAACGGATACCGCTCCAACTCGCCCTCCCCCCACCGGCGAGGGGGGCCCCCTGGACCCCCACACCCCCACCAACGGGCCCCCCACCCTCGAGGGCCCCGCAAGGGCCTCCATGAACCTTACAGTGAGACGGACGACGATGACTGGTGCTAGCGGACCTGGGGAGGAGGAGAAGGAGGAGGAGGAGGAGGAGGAGGAGGAGGAGGAGGAGGAGGAGGGGAGGAGGAGGAGGAGGAGAGGAGATGGGAACTTTGTTCCCGTCCCTCTGGCTTTCAGTTATGGACTTGAAGAAAAGGGAGAAGAGGAGGGGAGGAGAAGAGACGCGAAGAGGAGAGGATAAAGACTCTCCTGTCTCCATCTCTCTACCTCTGGATGGAGGGATGGAGGACAGAGGATGCGCTGTTACAAACACACTGTGTGAGTGTGTGTGTGAGACTCCAAAGTAGGAGCAACACACAGACAGGCAGACAGACAGACAGACAGGCAGACAGGCAGACAGACGAGCACTATGCACCATTCCCCCTATCCCTCTCTCAGAACTGCACTACCCAGGATGCTTATCGTGCCCAGCAAGGGCAGGGCCAAGCAGGGTAGGGGGTTAAACAGAGGGATGAAGGAGAGGTCTGGAAGATGGGAGGAGGTGTAGAGAAGGAAAGTGAGGATCGTGGTGATTGGTGGAATCCCACCTCCATCAGACTGTGTGGAGGGAGGTCTGCTGGCTGGCTTGTCGCTGGTCCACCTGTGTGGCAAACATGAAATGGGGGGAGGGAGAGGGAGAGCAATCCCTCTCTCCTCTCATCCTCATCAGACGTCTGCAGAGAACTCAAACCAGGACCCCCCCTCCTATCCTTACACGCCAAGCTATGCCTCCAGACTAAGTCAAACTTGAACACTTTAAAAAAAAAAAAAAAACTTTAAACTATGAAACAATAAACTGAAAAGAAAAAAATACATACTTTGAAAAGTCAAAGGGAGAACAACCACTTTAACTCGTAATCTTTCCTTTCCAAGGACTGAACCAGGAAGCTCCGCCTACACTGCAAAAACCAGCCAATGGGCCGCGCTGGGCTGATATTTGATGAGTTTTATCATCCCTGTTTACTGTAAATGACTCACTCGATGCTGAAGGAACTGATGTGACATCACTTCCTGTGGGTGGGCCACAGAGTGACCTCACTTCCTGTTGTCTGTGCACTCATTGGTTGAAGCTGCAGAGAGGGAGTGATAAGGGGAGGGATTACATGTAGCCCCTCCCCCTTATGTTTAAACCCCTTCAGAGAGAGAAAAAAAAAAGACAAAATAACGACAGGAAAGTGTGTCAGATGCTTGAAGGTGGGGTAGGCGGAGCAGGGGGGGGAGAGGACAGGGGGGGGGGAGAGGAAAGACAAAAATGTCTTCAGTATTTCTTCTGTCAATTACTTCTCCTCCTCCTCCTCGTTCTTCTGGGACATTGGAACTTGGATCTTCTGTTCAGTCGTTGGCTCGGCCTCCTAGATCTTCTGTTCAGTCGTTGGCTCGGCCTCCTAGATCTTCTGTTCAGTCGTTGGCTGGACCTCCTAGATCTTATGTTCAGTCGTTGGCTGGGCCTCCTAGATCTTCTGTTCAGTCGTTGGCTCGGCCTCCTAGATCTTCTGTTCAGTCGTTGGCTCGGCCTCCTAGATCTTCTGTTCAGTCGTTGGCTCGGCCTCCTAGATCTTCTGTTCAGTCGTTGGCTGGACCTCCTAGATCGGATCCTGCGGGAGTCCAGTCGAAACGTGCATGATTAAAACGTTGGTGTGTGAAGGACACGGGGGGTTCCACAGCAGGACTCTCTTCTTTAACCTTTAGGTTTCTAAAAGACGTTCTCTCTCTCTCTCTTTCTCTCTCTCTCTCGTCCTCTGACCTCTCTGGCCTCGGAACAGACTCTTTGAAAGACAACACCTACTTTAAGTTTGGATGGGTTTCAGAGATGTGTTTTTTTTGTTATATAGATATAGGCAATGTTAAGGTAGTTCAATGCTACAAGCTCCCTATTGTAGTGCATGACAAAGAGCGAGGGAGAGAGGAGAGAACTTAGGAGAGAATTTATTTATTCTTGTTATAATGATGATGATATAAAATCAATGTCAATGCAAAACTGTCGATGACGTCAATGACGATGATGATGAATATGATGATGATGATGATGTTGCCGTAACTTTTGTTGTCATGGTTTTTTGGAGTTTATTTACTCTACTGTGTCCATCTTGTTTCCATCTTTTATTTGTATTCTTTCTATATATGTTTTTCTCTTCTCTCCTGTGGGTTTGTTCAACAATGTTTATCGGGGGTACCAACGTAAATGTGCAATGTTTTGGAACAGAGGTGGGGGAGGGTTGGTTGGTGAACACTCACCAAACAGCGTTGCTTTCTCTAACGCACCTCTGATGCTTCGGTTCAGACTGGGAGAGGACCCAGGGCCTTTCAAGACTTGTCTGTAGGTCATTTCCTTTTCCCAGTGTATGATGTAGCTAAATGCACCACGTAACGTGTATGGGTGTCGATACTGTTCGACTGCGGAAACCCCACCCCCGCTCTGAGATTAGGAGGTCAAAGTTCAGCAGGAGGCCGGGTCCTGGAGGGGCCAAGGGAAGGGTCTGTCGAGGTTTGTGAGCAAGTTTGGGGCATAAGCCTAAGTCCATCTGTACCAATGCTGCCCCTTAACCCAGTACTCTCTGCTCAGGATAACCAGAAAACAGCCAAACGTACCAACTAACTAACCTACTAACTAACCCACCAAGACACCCCCCCCCCCCCCGACAGATAAACCGCATGGTTAGGGGGGTCTCTCAACCAAGCTGTCTGCACAGTCTCCCTCTCTTCCCCCCCTCTCTCTCTCTCTCTCTCTCTCTCTCTCTCTCTCTCTCCCTCTCTTCCCCCTCTCTCTCTCTCTCTCTCTCTTACCATTTGTCTTCACTCAGCTGCTAAGCCATGCGAAACGAAGAGCGCTCTAGTTTCGATAAACGTCCAAACACTTCAGGAACACGAACACGTACGACGGAAACGATTAGCCGTTCGCGGGAACATTTCTTTTGCTGTCCAGCAATGTGGATCAGCCGATATTTGGTAGTTCAGCTAGCTCTCGCTCTTAAAAATCATAGATATATTAAGATATTAGATAAACGTAGAAGATTTAGTATTGAAGATGAGCGTTTCAGACTATTATTTATTTCGATATTTATACTGTAGCTCTAGTATAATGATTATCAACGCTGATAAACTTGCACTTGATCTCACAGTGACAACCACCCAGACTCCCTCTCTACAGGGAGAACTCTATGCAGAACCCATTTCCACGCTCCACCCCTCTCTCCTCACGCACCAGTCACTACACGGTCAGAGTACATACGACATACAGAAACTATAGATATTTACATAGATAGAATACGAGAGAATATTGAAAATGTGAATTATATAACCCTAGAGGATTGATCCAGGTACGCACACTTAGATACTGACATGTATCCTGCTGTTATTGTCTTTTCTTTTGCGTTTTCTCCTTCTTTCTTCAACTCCAGCAGTATTTTCTGTCGCTCTCTCTCTCTTCTGATCCCTCTCTCCTCCCCCTGGTCTTCCCTCCATCAGTTCTAGGGTGGTGTTGTGCACACACAAACACACACCCTCACGAACACATCCGTCCTTGGTCTAGTTTTACAAATCTTGAGGGGAAGGGGGGGGGCTCCCCCTCCCTGAGTGGGGATGTTTACCTGAAGCCCACCCCACTCATAAGGAACTTGGCTGGAGAGAACCCGTTGGAACAGCCCTATAGAACCCCTGTAGAACCCTTTGACAACCTACAGAGCCACAGTGCCTTCTGTTTCAGAGTCACACACACACTTACCACCCCCACCCCCCCCCCCCCCACACACACACACACAAACACAAACACACACACACACGCACTCCCCCCAACAGCCCCCACATCTTACCTGCCTTTCCCTTCCAAGCATCAACTCTGTTCCCACCCCTCTCCGCCCCCCCCCCCCCCCCCTCGCAAACTAGACGAGATCGGCCTCACTACGCCTTAAAGAGCCCCCAGTAGGCTCAGCACTGGGGCTGGGGAACAGGCGCTTGATTCTGCATAGCTGCAGTGAGGCTGAGGGGAAATTAAACGGAGGCCAAGAAACTGAACCTTAACATGGCGGCCATTTTGTGTCATGCCGTCGGCCATATTGGGGATCTCCTTGTCCCAGTTTCAGACAGTAGTGTAGTGAGAGACACCAGAGCAGTCGGTTTACTTCTCAGGTGATTCCAGGGTTAGCTAGGTAGATAGATAAATAGGCCTAGGTTTTAGGTTCAATTGCTGTATGGTTTATCAGGCATGGATATTGTAATGAGATCAGGCGTTGTAATGTTGAAATGTCCCCCTTTGATAACCCACATTACCGACTCTGACCCTCACCTCTCATCCACACACCCTGCCTAACAAACTCTTGCACTTGACACCCAGCTGTGTCTACTGAACCAGGCAGGGGACAGACTCCATTTTGGTTCAACCGTCACCACCACACGCTTGTCCAGAATTGTAAACTGAAGATCCAAAATGGCCGACACACAACACTGCCCACTGTATTAAAAGCATGTTGTGTGCGTACTCACAAGAACAACAACCAACGCCCATTACAAACAACGACATTCAACCGTTTTTTTTCGTGTTTTGTTTTCGAGGGAGTTTTTATTTGTCTGTAAAACTTTCCAAGCCACAAATGCCCTTCTGTCACCCCCATGAAGCCAGTTCTATCCATCCTTTCTCATCCTTTCCTTTTCTATTCCCTATTTGAGGCTTGTGTATCACTTCATCCATTCGTCTCTCTTTGTTGCGTCTGTTCTTTCTCTGTCACGCCCTCTCTCCGTCTCTGAGACGAGGGGAGTCGGACAGAACCACCCCCCCCCCCCAGACATCCACTCAGTCTTGTTGTGCATTGTGTGAAATTGTGTCAGTCAGTGAGTCGGTTGGTCGTCGCATGGTGGTTGGGGGTGTGAGGCTACGTGAATGAAACAAGGGCTCTCTTCAATCTTCACGATGGGTTTTACTGTACAGTAGTGCTGCCAAAAGTTGTCTGTACGAAGCTGCCACCACCCTCTGTAAAGCACTAGGTGTGTGCATGCGTGTGTTGGGGCTCAAAGGGCAAAGGTTAAAGGGGTGGGGCGGGTGTGAGACAAGGTCTAGTGGGGGGGGGGGGGGGGGAGCGGGGGGTGAGGGGGGGGAACAGCAAAGGTACTGTAGTAGTGTCACAAGTCACATGATTTCACAATGGCGCTGGACCACACTTCCGGGTCATCCTCGCTCCGCCGTGACTGACTTCCTCTTTCGGCGGCCATTTTTGTCATTGAACTCCTGCTTCACCTGCATCTCATTCTGGAATGGAGGGTCACTCATCCCCAGTCTCACCCAGGGGCAGCGGTTACTAACGTGACAGTGAGACATTCCTGTGTGTGTGTGTGTGCGTGCGTGTGTGTGTGCTTGCATCCGTATGTGTGTTTGTGTGTGTGTGGGTAAATGTGTGTGTTTCCATCCTCATGTCTTTGCATCTACATGTGTGTGTGTGTGTGTGTGTGATGAAACCTATTTACCATCTGCAGTAGGTCACCCTCAGTGCCTTACACTGTACAGGAGAATGTCTGTCTCACCTTTGTAGACACACACGCTGCACTGAACAAGGTCTTCATGACGTTTCCATCATCGTCCGTCACACTGTAACCATCTCCAGCCCTCGCTCTCCAGCCCTCGCTCTCCCCCCCTGCTGCACAGCCACAGTCTCATCCTCTCTGTGGTTGATTGGTCGTGGCTGGGAGAAGGGGATAGGGACGGAGGCGTAGGGGATTGTCGTGTCGAGTCTTTTTTGTCATCGCCCTATCTCATTCTGTGTTCATGACTTGTGTAAAACTCCTTGTACGTCTTTCTTCTTCCATAAACTTTCTGAAACAACCGCTCTGTCCATCTCGTCTTCAGTCACGATCTGATTCTCTGTAACGTTTCATCTCTCTCTTTCTCTCTTTCCAACTCTCTCTCTTCCTCTCTCTTTCCCTCTCTCTCTCTCACTCTCTCTCTGTTTCTCTCTACCTCTCTCTCCATCTCGTTGTTCTTTCTCTCTGTCTCACTCTCTCTCTATCTCTTTTCATTTCACTCTCTCCCTTTCACTTCCTATATTTAATCTGTCTCAATGTGGCTCTCAAAATTCTGTCTCATTCAGTCACATGTTCATGTAATTCCAGTCATGACCAGTAGAGGGTGAACGTGAGCTTCAGTAGAATGCTGTCAAACCATACACATAACAGATGTTTGTTTAAAAAGTTGATGCGCTTTGCAACTTCTTCCTCCATTATGAACTGTAAAAGCAGATGCATATGATGTGTGTGTGTGTGTGTGTGTGTGTGTGTGTGTGTGTGTGTGTGTGTGTGTGTGTGTGTGTGTGTGTGTGTGTGTGGTGGTCGTTGTCGACGTCCAACACACACACACACACACTTCAACTAAGCGATGCCCAAGCAATGTGAAGAGTCTTTCACTGTCACCATGGAAACCCTCCAGGCCTCTTTCCCTCTTCATTCTCCATCTCTCACTCGTCTGATCCCAGAGCAGCTTTCAGACTCGCCTCCTGGCCATGCCTACGAGGGTGGAAGCAGGGGAAACAGACTCTGGATCAGCTTCATCATCCATGCAGAAATCCATATCCATGCAGATAGAGTTCAACAGCGGCACCAAACTAGTGTCACTGCAGGAAACCATACAGGAGTCATTGAGCAAGTAAAAAAAAAAATGAACCAATAGACATACATGGCAATTTAATAAAAAAAAGAGAAGTATTTAATAACAGATTTGCATGTGCAATGTGCATGCCACTATATGGGTTACTAAGTCAAACTTCAGGAATAAAAAAGAACATAATGGAGAAAAAAAAGTATATATATATATATGTATAAATATATATAGATAGATGTTTTTAAGAGCGATGTGTTCCTTTTTTCTTCTATTTTTAAAAACAAAAAATGTTTAAAAAAAACCCTTGACCAAAAAAAAACAAAAAAAGGACAAAAAATTGAAATGACTTTGGTGATGAAATCAAAGAATGTTTGTTTGTTAATTAACTGAGAAACTGCTGACAAGGAGAGATAGAAACACCTAACATGACATGACAAAAAAAGAGAGAGGGAACTTCACTTTTCCTCAGAAGAAAAGAAAAACAATACTAAGAGCTGCCTGAATCTGGTGATGCTATACCCGTTTGTTCTGGCTATAAAATCCCTCTCTCTCTCCCTCTCTCTCTCTCCCTCTCTCTCTCTGTCTCTCTATCCCTCTGTTATTTCTACCAGTGCATTTTGTAATTCCAAACAGAACTCTTCCTGAAAACCCTGAATAAAACCAGATAGAATGCATTCTACTTATGTTCTGTGTCCTTCATTCTTTTGACAAACACAAGCACTCACGCACACACACACACACACACAAGTACACACACACACACGCAGTATACTGGTCGAATACATTTCTCCTTTCTCCCTGTGTTACTGCTGTAAAAATGTCCACAAGAACAGACACACACATATTTTACTCCTTCCTTTCTCTACCTCTATGATCCTCATCCACACAAACAAGCATTGATTTGTGTGCACTTAAGAGCACACATTCACATGCACACACACAAACGCACACCACTCTTTTTGCCGTGTGAAAAGCAACCCTTCTCCGCCTAGCAACACCCGTCCTCCTTCCTGTGTTCCTACGTTTTATTGACATCTCTCACGTACTTCCTTTCCCCCTTCCCCCCTTCTCTTTCTCTCTCTCTCTCTCTTCCTCTCTCTTCCTCTCTTTTCCCTCTCTCTCTCTCTCTCTCTCTCTCTTCCTCTCCCTCTCTCTCTTCTTCTCTCTTCCTCTCTCTTCCTCTCTCTCTCTCCCTCTCTCTCCCTCTCTCTCTTCCTCTCTCTCCCTCTCTCTTCTTCTCTCTTCCTCTCTCTCTCTCCCTCTCTCTCCCTCTCTCTCTTCCTCTCTCTCCCTCTCTCTCTTCCTCTCTCTCCCTCTCTCTCCCTCTCTCTCCCTCTCTCTCTTCCTCTCTCTCCCTCTCTCTCTTCCTCTCTCTCCCTCTCTCTTCTTCTCTCTTCCTCTCTCTCTGTCTCTCTCTCCCTCTCAGCCTCTCTCCTCCCCTGCCCCCATCCTCTGAAACAGTCTGAGAACACGTACAGGCTGTTAGGGAAGGTAGAGGTCTATTTTTAGTGAGCATTTATAATGTAGTATATGACAGCATATCATATTTTCGTGCAGTGCAATATAATGCAGTGTATACATCCTTAGTACAGTGGAATTGGACTGCATCTGCATATATATCTGATCAAATACTGTTTGGATCAACGCATTTCATATATGCTGTATACATATATTATTTAATTGTTTAATTCTAGTGTTTTCTATCGGTTTCCTCTCTCACCATGTCTCCTCTCTCGTGGTCTCTTCTCCTCCATCCCTCTCTCTTCTGCACCCTCTTTCTATCTATAGATGGATTTTGTCATCCCAGTCTATTTCCTCCAACCCTCCTCCTTCTGTCTCTATCACACACACACACACACACACATACCCAGATGTGAGATTTCTGCCCTGCAGCAGCCAAGTCTTAAAATAGACTCCTCCTACGCATTCCATGGCCCGCATCACTTCCTGTTGCCCTCCCTCCTTCTCGCCGCCCCACCTCTCTCGCCCCACCACCCCCACCCCTCCCCGCTTTCTCTCCCTCTACCCCCTCCCCCTTCTCCCTCTCCCACTCTCTCTTTTCTTCCGGTCTGCCTCAGTGCTCCTTCATCAGCACACAGTCATTAAGCTAACCCCCACACACACTCACACACTCAACAGCAAACACACACACACACACACTCAACAGCAAACACACACACACTCAACAGCAAACACACACTGACTCACACGCTCAACGGCAAACACACACACACACACACTCAAATACACAAAAACTCAAATACACACGCACTTAACTACAAACCCACACATTTACCAACACTCATCCAACAACTCACGCACACTCACAACAGACACACACACATACTCATTCTCGTCTGTAAACACACACACACACTCTCGTACTGTTTTTGTTGCTCCTTCCGTCATCTACAGAAGCAAGTCGTCATGGTGATGGGAGTGGCTGTGATGTCTCACAGGCGCGCACATTACATCTCTAAATCACAAACACACACTCGACACTCTGAAGCTTAAACAACAGGATACGCTGTATTTCCCCCCTGGTCCCCTCTTACTGCCTATCACACACACACACTCACACACACACACACTCACACACACTCACACACACCATGCCTGCCGCTGACATAAACTCAATACTAGCTTCCTTTTTATGTGATGCCATACATAGATTGAATTACATACACACATCCCGATGCCTGCATTAGTGCACACACACACACACACACACACAAACACACTTCATGATGGATCACAAGCCAGATCCGCCTGTTCTTATTATAGCCCTGCATGGTTGTTAGGCATTGCGTCACTGTCAGCAGCCCAGACACCACACACACATACGCACTCACACACACAATCCCCTGAATTTCAAACAGCAGGAAGACATCTTGGTATGTGATTATGGTCAGTCTATAAAACAACAGGGCAGCATGGAGAAAGATGTGATTGGAAATGTGTGATCATAACCTCCTTTTGAGTCGGTGCTGACACATAATGTGTGTGTGTGTGAGTAATCAGCAGTACTAAAAACAAATGGGTTGTAACATTGGATTTGATGATGACTGATCATGACTCTTATCTGACAAGCCCTTAGACAAGTCAGGAGCTGTTGTGGTTTCGTATACCTTTTATCACTCATATTTGACCAATTTGTCATTTTTTGTAACTCTGGGAACAGGGAAGTGAATCATGACTTTATCATAACCCGCATAGGGCGGTTTAACGACTAGAACTGCGCTCTAGGCGCCAGCTAAACTCACGTTATAAGCACCGGCTTAACGGCAAACAGACAAACTGGCTCTGTCTGTAACTTATTCCTTTCTCCAAGCTAATATTGTTTGGAATTGTTGCCTAACACATGGGCTATAGCTTGTTATCGATCAACTGGTGACCAACTGTCACTGACGCAATGTTTTGGCGTAGGTTAGGCTACTATGCACTTGGTGAAAGTGAGACTGAATCAAAAGCCAAGACAACCGTATCGATTTAATATGTTTATTACAAAACATCCCACTGTTGACGTCGTAAAAAAATATATAAAAAGCAGCTTTTCAATTGGAGGTAATTATGGAAAAATGTTGTTTCACAGTTAAAAATGTTCCGAAATCAGAAACACAAAGTATACACAAATAAAGTTCATTCTCAGGCGTAATGTAGCAACATAAAAGAAATATTCATTTCCGTAGTCTACACCTCTCTTCTTTTTCGTTGTGTTGAGCACCATTTCGGGGCCTGTTAGTCTGCAGCTGGCGTTAAGTAGGGCAATCCCTCTTTCCACATTGATTGATCAAAGTCCACAAGTTCAGAAGAGAATGTGTGTGCGTGTCTGTGTTATGGGGGAGGGGAACTTGTCGCCTCTGTTGTGGTTGTAAGTCCTCAGCGTGGACACAGGAAATTCCCCGAAGTCCGTGGTGTCTGCCCGTGTTGACCATACAGGGCCCGGACACAGCTGTTATCGCTGTCTTCTCTGAGTCACTTCACACACACACACTCCCGCGTGCATGCGTCAGCTCTTCTCACTTCTTCTTTCGCCGCAATTTTAGCAGAACTTTTTTTCTGACTCATCTCCCAGAAACTCTCATAGTGTCTCTTCCTCAAACTTTCCAACACACAGTTCTGTGGTGCGCGCGTGTGGGCCGTTTGGGCGGTTGCCGTGTTTCCCCCTGCACAGTCGCTGTTTCGTCGAGGTCAACAGTGTAGCCTCCGGCCGCTCGAGATATCGCACCCTGCCCCCGGTAATCCCATTGTCTCGGGATCTCCTATGTAGGTCACTTGACCGACCTGTCCGGTGCACAAAGGGATTTAGAACTGTCCCGTATTTAAATATCACGTAAACACTGCCCGTTTGGGGCATATCTCCTATCGTTAAAACGCGGCAATGACCCGATTCATGACCCCGAGGTTGACCAGGCTACCCATAGCACTACAGCAGTTCACGCGGCCGCTCCGGAGCGCCACGGCATGTCTCTCCTCCCCCAGCTCGAGTCTCGCCCTCTTGCTTGGAAGGAAGTCGGGCGTGACGGATGCCTTGCCCCGGCGTTTCCTGGAATGTCGGTCTGGGCTCACGGGGCTCTGGTTCTCTTTGTCTGCTCCCGTTTTCTTCCCACGCAATTGTCCGGCCTTACACGCGGGCTCAGGGGTGCTCTGTGGCTCCGGGGTTGGGGTCAAGGGCGACTCGGTTGACTCGGTTTGGGAAACAACCTCGGCTTGATCTACCCCGCTAACACTGGTCTCCATAGGTTCCACCGTGGCCGGTTGGGCTGCTGCGGCACACTGCTCCTCCTTCTCCTTGGCGAGGCAGGCCGAGTGGTAGATGTCCCGGGCGGATCTCATGACCATGGAGAGCAGCAGGCTCCGGTGGAGTCTCATTCCTCCGCGCTGGGAGCGGGAAGCGTACAGCTTACTGATAGAGACCGCCATGATCCTCTTTGCTTCGGTATTCACGTCCATTGTACTTTTACTTTGCGTAATTACGCACAATTGGCACTTTAACAATTATTTCAAAACTACACGCTTTATAGCCTATAGATCGAAAATCTTACGGTAGTATTTTGGTTTCAAAAATGTGTAAGAGAGGCTACTTCTTTTTAAAACTTTCTGTTTCTTCTCAACCAGTCACCAGTTGTACACAGTTCTGAGAGCTAGTGAGTAGAAGGGCGGTGTTTTATTTCCCCTATGACGTAACAAGGGCTTCATTCCTTTGAGTGACTGACAAACACGCCCCGCCCAGTCCCCGGAGCTAAGCTGCAATGGACCATATGGCTTGTCTACCTACCTACACAGTCTGACTAGGATTCAGATAATAGTATTTAGAAAAACCCTGGTATTTTATGTGGTTTTCCTTTGATGGTTTTAAAGGTGCACCTTAAACTCCAAAAATACCAGTTAGGAACAAAGGACGATATTGTTATTCGAGTCAGATTCAATCGTAGATATAAGATATCAAGTTATATGGCATTGTTTTGTGTTTTGATTGTTAAGAGCCATTTTGAATTAAATTACTCTCACGTTTTCAACTAAAATGAGCATGCTTTCACTGAATAGCCTACGATGTAGCCTATTATTCTCTGATATAACCTATGTATTTATTTTTATAATGGAATATATGCAGCATGATGTTTTGATATCAAAAAGCTTCTCGGTGTTTACAATCGGTTAAACCCCGGTTAGCGATTCAAAGAATTGCGTAGGTGGCCAAAATATGTCTTCGGTTTCCAGGGAGTTTCTGTTTGTGCTCTCACTCGCTCACTCTCTCGCTCTCTCTCTCTCTCTCTCTCTCTCTCTCTCTCTCTCTCACTCTCTCTCTCTCTCTCTCTCTCTCTCTCTACCCCAACGTCACTCTCAACTCCATATATGGCTCATCCGGCGACTTCCCCTGAGGACGCGCAGTGGAAAAGCCATGACGTGAACGCGCAACCGCAGCTCACTTCCCCCCTCTGCCCCAACCTGCGCCCGGAGGCAGCGGCGCTGTCGTCACAGTAGCTCCATATATGGGACTGTCACCGGTCCAAAGCCAACTTCGGGGCTTCGTCGTGGGGACACGAGTTACTAGGCAGCGGCTACGATTGAGGTCAGGCGCCAGCTGCCAGTCTTCCTGCTAAATGATAAGAGGTCGCCGTCTATTCATAGCGACCAGAAACACCTTACCCACTCCATGACTCAGGAGAGACACTAAGCAGCATAAACTCTCCCCGTTCACTCCATTGTTATGCCCACACGTTTAATCAAATGAAATCAAATCAAATTTATTTGTATAGCCCTTTTTACACGCAAGCATGTCACAGAGGGCTTCACATATGCCCATAGAACTGCCCCTCAACCAACCTAAACCCTCAAGGAAGACAATTAAAAACTCCCAAAAAACTCTCAACAGGAGAAAAAAAAGGAAGAAACCTTGGGAGGAGCAATTCAGAGAGGGATCCCCTCCTCCAGAGACGGTTGGTGGGAGAGAGGAGCAGAACACAGGCTAAACATAGTCATACAGTGTCGATGGGTTTTTAAAACACCAAAATCCATTATTCAACTTTATAGATGTAGGACATCTATCGATGTTTAATTTGTATTTCAAGTTGTTCGGGTAGGCAGTGTGCGTTGGTTTTAGCCGAGGCTACTTCTATACTAATAGCCTACCTTTACACATGGTGACTCACAAGTAAACCTTTTTTATACAACATTTTTTCAAAAAGTACGACTATATTTATCTCACTGAACATAGCTCAGCGTTGAAGAGGAATTCTAATATCAAGTGATATAAAGATGCTCGACGTTAAAAATAAAACATGGTTTTGAATCGTTATGTGTCTACTTTTGGGCTGTATCAAGCATGTGTAAATCCGACGTTAGGGCATGACGCACAAGTAGACAGTTTAATTGGCCTACACTCACACATAGTGGCAATTAACTGTGTGTGAGAGGGATGAGAGATATGTGTGGGTATGTGATGGTCTGTAGATTTTCTCAGGGTGGGGGGTGGAGCAGAGCAAAGCCGACAGGAAGTGGGAGGGGGTCCGGGGAGAAAGGAAGGAAGGGGGGAGGGGACAGGAAGGAAACAAGGAAGGGTGAGCCAGAACTGGAGGAAGGGTGGAGGAGGGACTGGACACGAGGGGGCAGGGAGGGCAATAACCCTGTTGACCCAGGGAAGAGAGGGATGAACAAAATAGAAGAAGGGGGGGGGGGGGGGGTGAGAAAAGAGACGCATGGATATAGTTATATTGTTGGGAAAGAGAGGCGTTACGAAGCAGAAGGGGTGTAATGTGCAGATATTGGGGAGAGACGGAGAGAAAAGACGGAATAGGGGAAAGAAAAAAAAAGCGGGGAGAACAGAGATTCATCCTTGTTGTTGCATAGCCAGCAGTGACGTCACCATGACTCCGTTCTTCATAAATAGCCAACATGCAGTAGGCTACAATAAGATAACAGTATTACACTGCCATGAATAGTTGAATTGTACAGATAAAAAATTGTAGCTATTCCCCTTTCAGCTTCACGTTATGAATGTGTAAACATTCCGAAACAGTAGTCTCATTTTAGATAGGCTACACCAGAACAAAAATAACGCCGACAGCTCCACAGAAAATAAAATGTGTTTAGCTTTAGCGAAGACGCATCTAACACACCTAATTGGCCTATAGGCGTGTTAGATGCGTCTGTGGTCAACAAATAAAGTTATATTTGTTGACCACAGATAGCCTAGCCTACATTGTAATGAAGGTTGAAGCTGGCTTAGATAATTAAATTCTCTTGTTTAAGAGACCATTTATAACGCGACACGTGTGTGATGATATAAAAATGAATTTGAATAGCAAAACAACACACAACATTTTTAGCGGTCAGTCTAAACCTAAGTTGTTTACATTCACGACATTCACGACGTTTTTTTCTGAGTCCTTCCGCTCTCCGTCATACAGTGAGTGCGCAATGCCCATGCGTGGGGTTTAGAGTTGAAGGAACCAACATGTCGCTGGAAGACCCGTTCTTCGTAGTGAAAGGGTAAGAATAGATTTTCAATAAAGTGTCAACCGACACATGACTGCCTACTGCAAAGAACAAATAGCACGCATGCCAGTTTGGACCTTTTTGTTTTATAGCGCAGTGTTTAGAAGTTATCGCCTGGTCTCTTGCAAGCTAACGTGGCTAACTGGGTAGCTAGCGTAGCTGAAGAGCTAGCATTGAATGCTACAGGTAGGCTAGTGTGTTAGTAAGTCGGTACAGTGGCTTCCCAGGAGGGTTGGCTTCACACACATGTGTTGCTGAAGTCCATCTTCGTCATTCCTAACATTCCGTACCTTTTATCCCTGACAGTTTTCTTGGCATTCGCCATGAGGCAGTTGACGGAGAGTTGTGAATTTGAGGAAGGGTGTGATGTGTATCTAACAAGCTAGCTGGCAACACCGATTTTCTTTGACTTTGTTTGGGTCATGTGCGGGCTGAGATTGTTGCGTGTCAACTTGTGATGTCAACTAAACAAGAAGGCTAACTAGCCTTCTGCATGGTCCTAGCAGTACCATGTTCATGTGGATGTACGGTGTGTGAGTGGTTTGTAAACCAACGTAAACTCATGTCTGACAGTCTGTTCAAGCCCTCGGTTTAACTCGTGACAATCATCTAAAATCCGGGCTAGTATTCCCCCCCCCCATAAATTATAGTAAATTATACATTGACGTTTAGGTGTTGAGCGTATTGGTACATTGTAGCAGCATGTCATTTTAGAAATCATAAATAAAACACATCGTTTTGGTATTGGAGTGAAGTAGGTGTGCGTGTTAAGACCATGTAGTGTCTGTGAGACTTGGTATGTGCACTGCATGCGTGGGTAGGCGCAAACCCAAAAATGTGTTATGCTCGTGTGTGTGTCCAGGGAGGTGCAGAAGGCCCTGTCTCGTGCACGAGGGCTGTATGAGCGCTGGGAGGAGCTTCTGCAGGAGGGAACGCAGGTGAGCGCTCACACAGGTGTGTGTGTGTGTGTGTGTTAGAGAGACTACAAAGAAAGGGAGTGAGACCGTACATGTGAGAGAGTAAAGTGTGTGTGTGAGAGAACGAGAAGAATACAGAGTAATAGTGAGTGAGTATGACAGACAGAGTGAGAGACAGAGTGAGAGACAGAGAGAGTGAGAGACAGAGTGAGAGAGAGACAGAGTGAGAGAGAGACAGAGTGAGAGAGAGACAGAGTGAGAGAGAGACAGAGTGAGAGAGAGAGACAGAGTGAGAGAGAGACAGAGTGAGAGAGAGACAGAGTGAGAGAGAGACAGAGTGAGAGAGAGACAGAGTGAGAGAGGGACAGACTGAGAGAGGGACAGACTGAGAGAGAGACAGAGTGAGCGAACAGGGTACTGAAGTGTGTTTTCTCCAGGTGAGTAAAGATGAGCTGGACTGGAGCACCAACGAGCTTAGGAACTGTCTGAGGGCCATAGACTGGGACCTGGAGGACCTGCATGAGACCATCAGTATCCTGGCAACACACACACATACACACACACATACAAGGAAACAAACAGACACCTCTCTGTTTCTGTCGCTTTTTCTCTCTCACACACAAAGATACAGACACCTCGGTCTCTCTCTCTCTCTCTCTCTCTCTCTCTCTCTCTCTCTCTCTCTCTCTCTCTCTCTCTCTCTCTCTCTCTCTCTCTCTCTCTCTCTCTCTTCTCTCTCTCTCTCTATCTCCCTGTGTCTCACACACACATCTAAGAGACATCCTCTCATGATCCAGCAGTGTGTTTGGGCCTTGACCCCCCCCCCCCCCCCCAGGCATTGTGGAGTCCAACCCTGGCAAGTTCAAACTGGGAGACAATGAGCTGCAGGAGAGGAGAGACTTTGTGGAGAGGACGAGGCAAGCTGTACAGGTTTGTGAACGTGTGTGTGTGTGTGTGTTGGAGAGAGAGATAGACATGGTGAAACAGAGTGAGGGGTGTAACCTGTTCTCTATTCACCGCAGGAGATGAAGGAACAGCTCTCCAGTCCCTCTGTTGTGGCCCAGGCTGAGAAGAAAAACAGACAGGTACACACACACACACACACAGAACCCCCAGGCACGCATGTGCATAGACGACTTGGCTCTCCGCTACTGTTTCTCACACGCGCGCACACCTCTGCCTGTGTGTCTGTCTGTCTGTGTGTGTGTCTGTCTGTGTGTGTCTGTCTGTGTGTCTGTCTGTGTGTGTGCCTGCCTGTCTGTCTGTGTGTCTGTCTGTCTGTCTGTGTGCCTGTCTGTCTGTCTGCCTGTGTGCCTGTCTGTCTGTCTGCCTGTGTGCCTGTCTGTCTGTCTGCCTGTGTGCCTGTCTGTCTGTCTGCCTGTGCCTGTCTGCCTGTGTGCCTGTCTGTCTGTCTGTCTGTGTGCCTGTCTGTCTGTCTGCCTGTGTGCCTGTCTGTCTGCCTGTGTGCCTGTCTGTCTGCCTGTCTGTGTGTCTGTCTGTCTGCCTGTCTGTCTGTGTGTCTGTCTGTCTGTCTGTCTGTCTGTCTGCCTGTGTGCCTGTCTGTCTGTCTGCCTGTGTGCCTGTCTGTCTGTCTGTCTGCCTGTGTGCCTGTCTGTGTGTGTGCCTGCCTGTCTGTCTGTCTGCCTGTGTGTCTGTGTGTCTGTCTGTCTGTCTGTCTGTGTGCCTGTCTGTCTGCCTGTGTGCCTGTCTGCCTGTCTGTGTGTGTGTCTGTCTGTCTGCCTGTCTGCCTGCCTCTCCCTGCAGGCTCTGCTGGGAGAGGCAGCCGGGCAGGACCAGTCCACCAGGCTGGAGGCTCACCTGGTGTCTGCTAACTCCAGATACATCCAGGATCAACAGGAGCAGCAGCAGGTAGGAGAGGAGGGGGGGAGGGAGGAAAGGAAGGAAGGAAAGAGGAAGGGTGAGGGAGGGAGGGAATGAGACTGAAAGAGGCTACAGAGGGGAAGCCAACTGTTGGGAAGGGAAGTGTGAAAACATGCTGTGTGTGTGTGTCTGTGTGTGTGTGTGTGTGTGTAGCTGATCGTGCAGGACCAGGATGAGCAGCTGGAGCTGGTGTCCGGCAGTATCCGGGTTCTGAAGGACATGTCTGGACGCATCGGAGACGAGCTGGACGAACAGGCTGTGTGAGTGTGGAGGGAGCACACACGCACACACACATATACACACACACACGCACACACACACACATACACAGCTAACCGCCTGACTTGCTCCTGACAACATTGCTTTGTTATGTACCCACCACTAGATACTGAGCTTAAGTTTGGACTTAAAGAGGGAGACAGGGAGGTAGAGAGAGAGAGAGAGAGAGTGTGTGTGTGTGTTGTGTCCTTGGAGTCCTCTCCTGCTTCTTGTAGGAACATTCTCTGTCTGCTCTAGGTAGCAGTTGAGGCATGCAGCTTTGGTTTGTATCCGGTAGCCATAACAACAACAGCCACAGGAACGTTTGTGTTTGTGTGTGCTCTCCTGCATGGAAGAACCAGGTTCATGGCCGTTTTGTGTGTGTGTGTGTGTGTGTGCGTGCGTGCTAGTACAGTCATGTCACGTGTCTCTACTGTTGAAGATAATTATGGGTTACGTTACACTGTGCTTCTGGGAGGAGTGTGTTGTTCTGTGTGTGTGTGTGTGTTCTCCTACATGGCAGAACCTGCTTCATGTACTGTGTGTGTGTTTCCTGACGTGGCTCTCTTTTCAGCATGCTGGGAGAGTTTGGTGATGAGATGGACCAGACAGGATCCAGGATGGACTCAGTCCTCAAGAAGATGGAGAAGGTCTCCCACATGACCAGCAGTGAGTACACACACACACACACACACACACACACACACACACACACACACACACACACACACACACACACTCACTCCCCCTGGCTCCTTGCCCACTTCTGACTTTTATTGACAATGCATTATAACTCGCCACACTGCCCTATAACTGTGGCTTGATGTCTCTCTCTGTCTCTCTCTCTCTGTCTCTCTCTGTTTCTCTCTCTCTGTCCCTCTCTGTCTCTCTCTGTCTCTCTCTGTCTCTCTCTGTCTCTCTCTCTATCGCTCTCTTTCGCTCTCTCTCTCTCTATCTCTATCTCTGTGGTGTGTGTGTCCAGGCAGGAGGCAGTGGTGTGCGATAGGTGTGCTGGTGGTCATCATGGTCGTCGTCCTCATCCTGTTCTTCGCCCTCTGATGGACGACGCTCTCCTCCAAACGCGCCCACTTCCACCCCCCCCCCCTCTCCCTCCTGGGATCGAGGGAGGACCCCCCCCCCCACACACACACACACACACGGAGGAAGGGACGGACAGATGGGGGGGAGAGGGGCGGGGGGGAAGGAAGGAAGGAAGTCGCTCCTCTTTACTCTTTCTTATGGCTTCCTCCTCCCTCCAGCGCTTACCAGTCAGTCTGAATGTTCTGTCTTTAGTCTCTCTCTCTCTCCCTCTCCCTCTCCCTCTCCCTCTCCCTCTCCCTCTCCCTCTCCTCTCTCTCTCTCTCTCTCTCTCTCTCTCTCTCTCTCTCTCTCTCTCTCTCTCTCTCTCTCTGTGTCATCTCCCCCATCACGTGTATCAGCACAGCTTCAGGACAGGACGACATCACAGCTCCATGGTTTTATACTGTACGTAGGGTGGTCTATTTAAACGTCAGGAACGGGGGGAGGGAGGACTGTATAAAGGAATATGGAGGGAGGGGAAGGAGGGGAGTCAATGTTGCCTTATCTATTTTTATACGTCTGTAAGATTCCCCTGTGCAGTGAAGTAAAGTGTGCCTACACCTGAGCATGGTGGTACCGGCTCTCTAATACCTGATCCAGGATCAGCTAGGTGTTCACCCCGGGTAATGGGTGGATGGCAGAGAACTGGCCCCAGACCAGGACCCTGGGGTCCAGATGCATCCGTCAGCCGTCGACATCATTTTAAGGTGCGTTTGATCTACACCCCCCCCCCCCTCACCTCAGGACTTCCTTCCGTTCACCACAGACGACACAGGTCGCGGGGGGGAAGGACGAGCCAAACAAACGTCCCTCACCCCTCACCTCCCACTCATTTGACAGTATTGGAATATTTCTTACCAGAGTGTGTGTGTAGCGAGTTCCGAGTTTCCTCATGGAAACGTCATCCTTCCGAGAATGGGTTAGTCAGGAGGAAGAAAAAAAGCTTTATGAGAAGGAAGAAGGAAATTGTTGCTGGGCAGGTTATAATAGCACAGCTGGCTCACCTCTCGCTCTTTCGCCATCTAGTGGACAGTGGAGGTACCTTCCATTTCATAGCAATGTTGGGTAACTTGCATAAAGACACTACAAACTATGTATTAAATATATTTTGTGGCCTGAGCACACATAATGATAACGTGTAAATACTGTGCGTGCAATGTAAAACGTTTCTTTTCATTCGGTTGCTTTGAGATTGTGTTTGAAGCGTTTGAGGAAGAAAAAAAAGAACGCTTTTGTGAATACTCTTGCTGTGTATTCTCACTAGCTCTTTTCAGGACCGTTTTGCAGTAAGCTGCTGATGTCATGGTGTCACAGAACCCCAGTCTGCTCCACCATTGGTGGGTTTTGTCAGGACCTCTCAGGATTGGCTGACAGTCTGGCCCAGTCCCAATACTTCGCAGGTTTTTACTTCCTCTCATCCAATCAGTCAAAATAGTCACGGGCCATTTGTGATAATGACCTTAGATCAGTTAGCACTGAAAACTGAGTGTATTTAGCGACAATGGACAAATACTAACTACTAGTTAGTATTTGGAGGTACTCTGGACAGTGTTGGAACGTGGCCGGATTGAGAGGGGAGGGGTTAGCAATCAGGGGCCTGGTGCCATTTCTTCTGTGCCAACGGTCAGTGTTTGTCCAGCTGTTGGAAATGACTGTTTGGTATCATCAGCCACTACTGCCTTGGGCAATGAAGGAACATGAATGGAGGGTCAATATTTTCTGTCTCCCTTCTTTCTTTGCAACTTTCAGATGTGTGTAACACCTTGTCATTAAGCGTAAAGATGTGAGTCCAAACGGCGCAAGCTCCGTCCACTTGGACAGCCCAGATGGACGAAACGCACCACCTTCCTACGTGTTACCTCTGACAAAGCTCTAAGCCTTCACGTTTATTTGCTTTCTAACCAAAACTCCAGATGCCTGGGGGTCATTTCTACAACTTTAAAGATTTGTAAGTCCCTACAAATGATGTGTAGATGCTCAACCTACCTGTAAGCTGGTGTGTAGTCACCTGTCTTCAGGTCGCACAGCTGAGGAAACGCAGCCTTTTCCAAACAGACCTGCCTGTTGAAGTCTGCCCGTATTTTTGTAACGTGTTCTTGTGTTAATACTGTGTCGATGATAAACATTTCTTTATTGTATGATTCTAAAGGAAAATATACACAAGTTATTCTTAAATAAAGCATTATATGCTTTTAAAACGGTTTTGCGTTTATTTATTTGGTTGTATGTCACTAATTTCTCAAATGACCAAAAGAAAGACCATATTGTAAATTTTTGTTACAAACCTTTTATTAAGATATTCCGGCTTTTTTTTCTCGTCTTTTTTTCCTTAAATCCGACTCTTTGTTGTTTCACTTTACAGTAGTTAATGTGCAATTATCTTTTACTATTGGGTCACAGTTAGGAATTCACAAAGTTATTGGCACTTAGAACACAGGGAGAACACTGGCATGTACAAGGGGAGGGGGAGGGGGGGGGGGTACACGGCAGGGTCAAGTGAGGTCTTGGGAGTGGGGGGGCGTAATGTTTGACATCAGTAGACTCATTGGGAGGTTTATTCCAAAAAAAGCTGTATTTGTATTTTCCATTTTTTTTGTATGTTTTTGTGTATATATATATATATTTTTTTTTTTACTCTTCTGCTGTTTCCAACTCTGGGTTATTTCATAGTTATCATAATAATGATGATAGTAATACCTCATGCTGCGAGAGTGCACGTCTAACAATCAAACTCCGATAGTGCTTCTATGTATAATGTACAGTTTATATATTTATATATTTATAGTTGGGAAAGAAAAAAAAGAAACTGATTTCCGCCCAAACGACACCAGAGACCGAAAAATATATAAAAGGTAAGTCATTCACGGTTGCTATGGTTATATGGAAGCCCCCACACCACCATCACCCCCCCCCCTCCCCATCATCTCTTGTATCTGAGGTAAGACTGTCTTAACTTTTACTCTCATAGCTGGACCTCACATAGGCCTCATCCTAGAACCTAGAACTTAGAACCTAGAACTTCCGAAAGAAAAAGACTCAAGATAACTTCAACAGTCGTCATTGAAGGTTCTGGACTAGGATATATCTCGGTTACAGGAACCCACCTTCAGATAATAATAAAAAAAAACAGCTTCTGAAGACTGTTTCGAGGTCTTCTTCCGTGTTTCTAAGCCTGTGTGGCCCTGAGGGTCTCCCAGACTGAGTCGACAGCAGGCAGGCAGGTACTGAGGTTATGGCTGAGAGCACTGGAGGTAACTGGTAGTTATCACTGCATCTTAACACACTAGGTGCGCTGCGGTGTAAGCACCGTGTGCGTGTGTGTGCGCGCACATGTCTGTGTACGTGCGTGTGTGTGTGTCTCTGGTGTGTCGGGCGGCAGGGCAGAGCAGAGCGGTAGCCTAGCAGTAGTAGAGATGTCTGAGTGGAGCAGAGCAGGTGTCTGTCAGGATGGGACAGAACAGGAGACACACAGGGTTAACGGGGGGGGGGGGGGTTGGGAGGAGAGGAGGGAGGGATGTAGAGAGCGGTTGACAGGAGATAGCGATGGATGGATGCACCTCTTGGAAGAAAGAACACCCAAATAAAAAAATCATTTTTTTTCTTTCTTTTTTCTCAAATATCCATCGCTGTTGTCTCCACAGAAGCACTCCCCCCTCCCCAACACCCTCCCTACATGGTATGAAGGTACACACAGCATTTACAGTACAGGTCATCAGGTCCCTTTGCAGGATTTAAAAGGACACACTCCTCTCTCTCCTTCACCCTTACAACCAGCCTCTCGCCCCTCACCTCTCCCCCAACCTTGCCTCACCCCACCCCTCCACCCTTCTAAGGAGAGATGTACTCCTCTCCCAGTTCCTGCCTGGTTAGGAGAAGGGGAGGGGGGGGGGAGTTTGCGGGCACATCATCATTATCAACAACAACAACAACAACAAACGCCAAATCAAAAAAAACAAAAACGTTAAACAGTAAAAAGGAATAATAGTACAAAACAAGAGATCAAACCAGTAACAAAAGAAATGAGCAACAACAAGAACAACAACAAAAAAACAACTCATTTCGTACAAATTTTAAGTCGTTCTCCATGAAAACAAAACAGAACCCGACCCTAGGACCTCCCCCTAGCTGACTCATCGTGCTCGGGACCAGGAAGTGACGAGAGAGCATGCTCAGAAGGTGCCAAGGCTCTGGCTCGCTGTCTCATTGGACGACGGGCGCTCGCCCAAAGGTGCTTTGATTATTCCACCCTCCCTCGGGCCCACTTCCTGGTCGGAGACAAAATGGCGACAGACGGCGAGATTCAACAGACAAGACAGATGGATGGATATGTCGAAGCACAACCGACAGCGCTCTTTCCTCAGGGCCTAGGAGTGCCAGTTATTTCGATAAGCCGACAAAAATATTTGGCTTTTAAATTGAATTTTCACACAACCAAAACTCATTACAGCAGTACAACATTATTCTGTCTTTAGGAATGTGAAGAAAATGTGACTTTTGAATATCAGATATAGGCTACTAAACATAGCCAAAGATTGTCTGTTGTCTACTTGTGGTGCAAAACCGGTGCTATACTGCCCTCTGTTGGTGAGACGCCGCAATGCTGCAGTTCCACCCCCAGCCACCAGGTGTCTCAGCGCTGCAGCAGCAGTAACACCAGTTTGCCCTCATGACACCTGGGCATCTACAGGGCCAAGCGTCCTTATGTGAACAGAATTGGTGGGAACGGCGTACACACCGTGGTTCAATACGTAAAAGGTATCTCCTAGCAACGGAACATACTTCAAGACGTGAAGGCAAAAGACAGTTTGCCGAAAACAAGGTGCTTCTCGTGACAGACGTTGTGGTTTTTCAGTTCAATTCCATCCACCTGTCCATCCCTCAACCCCCTCAAATAGTACAAGTAATCTACCCTGGTCTACAGCAACCCCCCCCTTCCCCCCCCCCCACCTTCCTCCTCAGTTCAGCACTTCAGTCATGCACAATCACAATGCAAAAATATGTCTCTTCTCTCTCTAAACTATGATACAGTTTCCTTGTTTCTCAATTTTGTACACGACTTGGCAACGTCTAGGTAACATGTTAATGTGGAATTAGTAGTAGAGTCTCTTCTTTTAAAACAACTTCTACAGGATCTACAGTACAATAAAAAAAATATCTACAGACCAAAACGAAAAGACATAATCAAGCCCCAAAATGTTTTAAAATAACGATAATAATAAAAAAAGGTTGATAGTCTCGGAAACGTCTACAAAGCTCTTCTACAAAAAAAAACCTTTAGAATCTTTTTTTTTTTTTTTTTTTACGCCTCATTTGTGGCCCCCTCGGGATCAACCGTGTTCGTATAAAACGTGTGCTTGGCGAGCGTGAGCACGCCACGCTCGCCTTTCTCTCTTTTCTCCAGCTCAAGTATTCCCCCCTCTCCCGTCTTTCTCAGTAGCACTGTGCTGCTCGCTTGCCCTCCTCTCTCACGAGTACAGGCAGACAGACATTCAACACGCAGACGGACATGTCGGGAGCAAGCAGACGTCCGCCTGAACTGCAGCCAATCGCAGGCGACCCCCGGGACCCTAACCCTTGACCCCCCCCCACCCCCGACACCGTGCTGAGAGGAGAGGCATCTCCTACCCACTCTGGTCTACAGGTCAGGTGTCAGGTAGGACTCAAGGCACAACCTTCCTGTTCAAAAGGTCAAAGTCTCCACAAGCACTAACTACCCGACAGCGGTCTTTGTGGGCATGGGGTGGAGTAAGGGAGCTCTCCCCTATCCACACAACCCTCCCCCCCTCCCTCCTCTCTTTCTTTGTCATGATTTGCTGCAACGCCTCATCTCTTCAGACTCAAAGAACAGAACAGAATCACTCCTTCCCTCCTCCCCCCCGTTCCCTATATCTGTTCCCCCCCCCCCCCCCCCCCTCCCATCAAGTCTACAAACGCTTTCCACAAATGTCTGTTGGGACAACAGTGTAGTCAACATTTAAATCGTTACGATTGGATGGGTCCCTTGTGTCTGCGACATAGTGATTGGTCGGTCTGACAAAGCCAGGGGGAAAATCAATATTATAATCATCATCATCATCGTCACCGTTCGGTACGGTTTCTAAAAGGTGCAGAAAACACAGACATCTTACAGTCTCCTTTGGGGGGGGCATAGGCAAATTCTCTCACGTGCACACACACACACACACACACATAATCATGTGCAGTCATAAGCAAGCAGGCAGAAAGCACTTACTGTCACACTCACACAGATTGAAATGCGATGTCATATGCACACACACACACACACACACACACTACACCTCAATCATACAGACCACAAGCCAACTCATGCAGCAGTCCAATCCTTTGTTAACCACACACGTACGTACGTACGTACATACGCACACACACACACACACACACAGCCCTTTTCGTGGCTAGGTCTGAGCGGCCATTTGCAGATTTAGGTCATGAAGTGAAAATTCAATTGTGGCAGAAGTGAGACAGCTAAATCTCATCTAGACTGCAAGGGTTTGATGGTTTGTTTGCGGAAGGCGTTGCTGTTTGAGGCTGCGACTTCCCCCGCCCCAGCTGTGTGTGTGTGTGAGAGTGTGTGTGAGAGTCTGTCAGCCGTGAAGCTTCAGAACTGTGCAGATGTGTGTGCTATGGGTGTGTTGCTCTGCAGAAGACTGTGTCTCCCCCACCCCTCCGTGCTTGTGTGTGTGTGTGTGTGTGTGTGTCTTCGTGCTTGCGTCTGCACTGTATGTCTCTCTCACTGAGTCAGACAAAAACAAACAGAAGCCTCTCATCCCCTACCTCCGCACACACCACCCACTCTCTCTCTCTCTCTCTCTCTCTCACACACACACACACACACACACACATTGCAGTGCACCCAAACCACCCACTCTCTCTGACAGACCTGCGCAGTAGGCAGTCAGATCCAGACACAGGCACGTATGCAGACCATAGAACCAGACGCACATTCTCCCAGCAGAGACACACGCACACACCTCGCCTCCCGTCCAAAGCTCTTCGCATGAAGGGACAAGACATTAACACGCATGAGTCCGTAAATGGCAAGGGAGGGGAACACACACTGCTCTCACACACACACACACACACACACACTGCTCTCACACACACACACACTGCTCACACACACAGCTCACACACACACACACACACGCATGCATTCACACTGATGCATCCAGGCGTCCCATACCCCCTCTCCCTCTCCTCTCGGGGAGAATGTCCTCCACCCCTCTCCCTCCCTCTCTCTGTCTCTCTCCCTCTCAGGCACAGACCCTTTCCTCTCTCCCTTCCTTTAAGGCAGCGTTGAAACAAACACATACAAAAAGATTAAAAATAAACAACAACAAATGTGCAAATGTCTCTTCCACTTCCACTCTCTCCCTCTCTCTGCCTCATCTCTCCCTCTTCAGTGAGAAAACTTGGTGGCCTCTCCAAAGATTGTACCACATGGGTCAAAAATAGAGGGGGGGAGTACATCTCCCCCTGCCCCAGGGCCTAATGAGCCAGTCCCCTCTGGCCAGGTGCTCTCTTTGACAATATAGCCTTTCATATCAAAAAAGCCAAATACCTTGATATTAATAACAACAAGCAACAACAAAAAAACAAAGAAAAGTAAACAATCGATTTTCTTCCCAAGGTCAGGTTAGCACCGGCCTAGACAGGGTGGGTTTTCTAAGATTAACCCGTTATTTTGGTTGGGGGGAGGGCTAGGTGCCCCCTCATGTGTGTCACATGTGCGTGTGAGCGAGTGGGTATGTTTATGAGTTTCCAATGATACGTGTGTGCTAAGTGTGTGTGTTTTAGTGTGGGCGTTTGTATGTGATGTCTGTCATCCAAACCCAAACACAGTCAAGGCAGACCACTTCAGACAAGCAGCAGAGCTGCCCCCGTCATCATAACAAACAATCCTCGTGTCTTGGCTACTGGGTGCACTTGATTTACTTCCCAAAACCCATACAAACAGCCCTCAAAGTAAATTCTGTTAAGGTAAATAAAACTCACCTTTCGGTCTATATATAGACCTGACCAGGAGTACAGACTAAGCTCTCCTTATTGGGTCTTTGTTGAACAGTGCTAACTAGTGTGAGCATCGTCCATGTGCATGTGCCCTGTTATTCTGGGAGCGACCGAGTGTGTGAGTGTGTGCGTGCGTATGACTACACACACACACACACACACACTGATGGAAGAATGGGGCGGCCAAGCGTGTGAGAACCCTCCTGTCTGGTATCTCTCTCTCTCTCTCTCTGCTGCGGAACATGTGACACACACTGAGAGCTTCCATGTGTGGTACAGAGAGCTACATCAAGGCACTGCTGCATGCCAAGCGACTATACGTGCAGATAGTGCTCCTCCGGGGCACTTCAGCTGAGCTTGTGTCCATGGCGATGAATAGACTCCCCCCCCCCCCTTCCTACACACACACGCACACAGACTCCTTGACAAGACCAGAAACCAAATGGCGCGTCACTACACAAGCACCCTCCAACCCAAGACAATAAACGGAGATGCAGCTTCAGAAGCTTTTAGACTGAAACATGTGGGAGAGGGGGGGGGGGGGGGGGTCACGACACACCGAGCCCTCCACCTCGGAGTCCCGCTGAGTGGGGGGGGGGGGGCAGGGAACTAAGAAGAAATGGCTAATTTGAGTAGAGGAAAACAAAGGAAAGAAACATGAAAAGCACTCATGTTTAGAAGTGTGTTGGAGGTGGGGGGGGGGAGGGGAGGTTATAAACTCGTACCTATATGCAGAATAAAGCAGTCTCCCCTCCCCCTACCCTCTGAAGCATACTTGACGGTGACGTGCCGTGTACCTGGTCAACACGAGGACCTCCTGGGACTGTGGACAAGCAGGCTAGACACACACACACACACACACACTCCGAGCAGGTTGACTCCAGCTCCCCATCCCCACATACTGACCCCCCTCACCCTCACTTAAAAAGGTGGCCCCCCCCAGCCCTCATGGGGAAAGTGTTTCAGCTATATTAAAATGTGGCGGGGGAGGGGGGGGGGGGGGGTATCAATGAACAGAGGATGTTCCTAGAGGACAGTGTGTGTGTGTGTGTGGGATCATCTACGACTACGTGTAAAAACAATATCACGTCTTCAGGATCAAATAACGACTCTTTCTTTCCTTCCTCCTCCTCTCTTTCTATCCCTCAATCTCTCTCCCTGCCAGACTGTCTGTCAGCGCAGGGCTCCGGGACGGGGACAGAGACGGATGGAGGGACGATGTAGGAAGCAGGAGGAACACAGACAGACACATAAAGAAAGGCAGACAAAAGAACGCATCAAAATAAAAAATAAAAAAACTGGAGAAAAAAAACAGAAGAAGAAAAACGGGAAAAGGAAACGTGTCATCCAAGCTCACAGACGACAACTTGCCGGAGCGGCCAATCAGGAACCAGGGCTCACACCCGAGGGGGGGCGTGTCCACCTCCTTTCTCCAGGCCCCACCACCTCGCTTCAGAACAAAGTGCTCCCGTCCGCGACTCCGCCCCCTTGCAGACCATCCGGGGCCGAGGTCCCTGCGTCGCCATTGGCCGCCGTCGCCGCCTCCAAGGAGGCGGGGTCGAAGCCGTGCTCCGCCCCCAGGGCGTCCGCCTCCATCTTGACGTTGTCGGCCAGGAAGGCGGAGTAGGCGTCGCCCTCGGCCATCAGCAGCTTCAGCTTGGGGATCCAGCTCTTACGGACCACGCGCCGGGCGTTGGTGCACATGTCGGCCGCGATGGCGTTCATCTCGCTCTCCTTGAAGCTGGGGGCGAAGTTCTGGCAGTAGACTGGAGGTGGGGGAGAGGGGGGAGAGGGGGGAGAGGGGGGAGAATGAGGGTCCGGCCTGTGTGTTATCCTGTGTGTGTGTCTGTGTGTGTGTGTGTGTTATCCTGTGTGCGCGCGTGTGTCTATCTATCCTGTGTGTGTGTGTGTGTTATCCTGTGTGTGTGTGTGTCTGTCTGTGTGTGTGTTATCCTGTGTGCGCGCGTGTGTCTATCTATCCTGTGTGTGTGTGTGTTATCCTGTGTGTGTGTGTGTTATCTATCCTGTGTGTGCGTGTGTTACCCTGTGTGTCTGTCTGTGTGTGTGTGTTATCCTGTGTGTGTGTTATCCTGTGTGTGTGTGTTATCTATCCTGTGTGTGTGTGTGTTATCCTGTGTGTGTGTGTTATCTATCCTGTGTGTGTGTGTGTGTGCCACTCACACTTGACGGCGTGGAGGACACGGCTGTCCAGAGGCTTGCGGCTGGGGTCGTTGGTGGAGGAGCGGATGCCGGTTCCACAGCTGTTAGCCAGCGTGCTCCTGCGGGGCGCAAACAACACACGGCATTTAGTGCCTGACACAAAAGTTTCAGAGTCCTTTGTCTGACACACACACACACACACCCTCACCTGTCGAAGAAGGCGGCCAGCAGGCGCCGCAGCAGCACCTTGTGGCGCGTGCCGGCGCTGACGTGGCAGTTCATGAGCTGGGCGCGGGAGATGAACACGCACGTGCCCGTCACCAGCTCCAGCTTCTCCGCCGGGTCGCCCTCCTCGTACAGCCGAGGGTGGCACCGGTTACCGATCTGGCTGATCAGCTCCGCCGGCAGCGACGCCAGGTCGCCCTGGCGCGACCCCCGGCCCCCACGCCCCCCCCGTGTCTCCGAGGTGACGTGGTCGGGCAGGGCCTCCACGCGCTCGCCCGCTACTGGGGAGAGAACGAGAGAGAGACACGGTGAGGAAACGGCAGAGTCGTGTTTGGAAAGCCAAACATGGGAGTCCATACACATCATACACACACACCATAAACACCCATCATACATACACACACACACACACATATCATACATACACATCATACACACACACCATGCACACATATCATACACTCACTACACACACACACATCATACACTTACTCCACACACACCCCGTACCTGTGGCTCCTACGTTCAGCATGCTGTACATGGTGTACATGTTGCAGATCTGCCTGTACTGCTCCTCTGTGCTGTCGTCCGTCACCTCCTCCTCCTCCTCGTCGTCGTGGTAACTGAGGGGGGAGTCGCTGGTGTACATGCTGAGGGTCCCCGGGCTTGTGCCCTCCGGCGTCCCCACGTGGTTGCCGGCGGCGGCGCCGTTGTTGTTGTTGTTGTGGTTACCGTTCGTCCCGCCGCCGTTCCCCATCACCGTGGCGATGTTGCCGACCACGCCCCGCCCCGACGCGTCCTGGGAGGAGGCGGAGGAGGAGGAGGAGTAGCGTGCGGCCTTCCGCATCCCGCCCCCGCCTCCCCCGCCCGAGCCTCCCCCGCCGTCACGGTTACCACCCTCCCACAGGCGCTTAGCAACCGGGGTGCACACCACCGAGTAGGAGGAGGCTTCCGGCTGATGGGGGGGGGGGAGGGGGAGATTGACATTTCTTGTTAATGAAAATTCATTTTAAACACTTAAACATAAACATATAGCTCCTGGGGTTAAATATGACCTCGTCTGTAGTATTACCCAGAGTGCTGAGTCAGACCCCTCTCTTTCCATCTCTGCCCCCACTCCCTTCTTCCCCCCCCCCCCGCGGTGTGTGTGTGAGGTCAGAAGTCAGCCCCACCTGCGTGGGAGTGGGCTGTGGCGTGCTGGAGCTCTGCTCCGTCTTCACCCTCGACACCAGGGGGAGGGGCGTCAGGCAGGAGGCGGGCCTCCCGGACGCCGTGGCAACCACCCCGGCCCCTCCCCCGCCCGCCGTCTGAGTGACGGGGCTCTGGGGCTCGGAGGGCGGGGTCTCCTCTGTGTGGAGCCCCTGGGAGTCACAGCTAGGGGAGGACACCTGGGGGGGGGGGGGGGGGGGAGAGGTACAGTCAGCATGTGGTGATAAACAGAGATGGAAAAAAGTACACACATCCTTCACTCAAGTACAGATACTCGTGTTTAAAAAGTCTCTGGTAAAAGTGGAAGTGCTGACTACACGTTTTCACTCAAGTTAAAGTAAAGAAGTAAAGAAGTGGAGGCTCGGACATGTACTCAAGTGAACACGAACCATTACGACTACCCGTTTTAGTCCAAAGTTGCCCGCAAAACCAACTTCAGAAGTAAGAAGGAGAGGGAAACAAGGAAGGCGTACGACACCTTGAGGAAGAACTCGGTCCCCTTCTCCATGATCTGCTGGATCTGCAGGAACCCGGCCGTGTACATGAGCAGGAACTGGTCCCCCACGTTCATGCTGAGGCGGCCGGTGTAGCAGAAGGCCAGGATCTGCTGGAAGCTCTGGGGCTGCACGGCCGGGGGCAGCTCCACCACCTGGCTCTTGCCCCCTGCGTTGAACAGGTCCCGGAAGTAGGAGCTGCTGGCTGCCAGGACCGCACGGTGGGCCTGAGGGAGGGGAGGGGAGGGGGAGGGAGGGAGGGAGGGGAGGGAGGGGTGGCGAGGGGGGGGGGGGGAGGGAGGGAGGATAAGAGGGATGGATGGAGAGGGTAGAAAGATGGAGGGAGGGATAGAAGGGGGGGTTGGATGAATGGATTGAGAGGATAGTGAGATGGAAGAATGGATGGGTTGGTGGGAGGAGGGAAGGGAGGGGTAGAGGAATGGAAAAATGGATGGGTTGAAGGGTAGGAGGGATAGAGGGATGTGAGAATGAATAGGTTGATGGGATGGAGGGAGGGATGGAGGGAGGGACACAGGAATGGAAGAATGGATAGGTTGAGGGGTGGGAGGGTTAGAAGAATGGATAAAACAGACGATTGAAGGAATGGGTGGAATCTGGACGGGATTCAGCTATTCCAAGTCACATTTCACATCAATAACCGTACTGTTCTTCTGCCACAAAAGAAAAAAAACCTGGAACTATTGTGCCTCCTATTGTGCGTGTGTGTGTGCTACAGTGTGTGTGTGTTCTCACCTTGAAGGCATGGCCCTTCACCACCACAGACACGTCACAGTACAGCCCTTGCAGCCTCTGCTCGTTCAGACACTCCAGGACATTGTTGCCAAAGTTGGGGATCGCCATCTGTAGAGTCTGAGCCATAACGCTCTGCCCCGCACCACTGGGTCTGGGGAGGAGGGGGGAGGGGAGGGGGGGGGGGAGGGAGGGGGGGGGGGGGGGGGATGGATGGAGGGGAGGAGGGGAAGGAGAGTGGTGGAGAGGGGAGGGCGGGGAGAGGGGTGGAGAGGGGAGGGCGGGGAGAGGGGTGGAGAGGGTGGAGGAGGGGGTGGAGGGAGGGGAGAGGGGAGGGGGGAGCAGGAGGGGGAGGAGGGGAGAGGATGAGAGGTTTGTGGGGAGAGGTTAGGGAGTGATGGAGTGGATGGAGGACAGAAAGGAGGTAGAGTTGGAGAGAAGAAAGAGAGAATGGGTGGGACAGAGAGAGTGGGTTGGAGATAGAGAAAGGGGGAGACAGTTAAAACTATGATTATGTAATATCTGAAATATGCCGAGGTATATAATTGTTCATAAACAGACAACCGTGGGGCCAAAATAAACTACTTTAATCAACTCAATTTCAACTCGGTTGTACTGACTTGCAGACAATACATAAACAAATCTACTGTGTTGACTTTGACCTACTTCATATTTTTGAATGAGACCAAAACATAAAAGGGTTACATAACTTTTCTGGGTTTAATATATTTTGGGGCTTTTTCTGCCTCACAAGTCTCTGAACAACAACAAAAAAACAACAAAAACTCCCTTCAAACCAAACTATTATAAACTCAAGACAACATTTATTTTCCGAAAGCTTCAATTAGCTCAACTGGCTTTTATGTCTGTAAGAATTAGCATGTTGCCTGAGAAACCATTGTTACGAGCTATTTTTAATAATAAGCCATTTTTTTGTTACTGAATGTAAACCACACGTGACCGATTCGAGAGAAATCTATATTTGACTCTCTAATCGGATACACCCTAATGGTTATTACAGGGAGAGAGGGGAATAGAGGGGTGGGAAAGTTGTGTGACCTAAGAACCAGGTCAAGCGGTTAACCTCAACACAAACGTGATCACTGATGAATACCAGCATTGACGATCTCAAGGACACAGAGAAGCATGGAAATACAAATTCATATCATTTTATTAGGTCTGTAGCGCGTTTTTGATATCCACGTTATCTTACCACTAAAGCTTGTACACAGGCAGACAGACACATTTACATTAGGCCATTAATCACTCAATAATCCCAAATATTAAGACCTACATTTACTTAATTAAATCATGCAATATCTAGTATGTACTGTTGTCAAGCAGCCACAAAATAAATCTATAAAATACAAATAAATGATACATAGAATAGTCCAATAAGTTTGTTGTCTACCCTATGCTTTGCAAGAAAGCACAAGCTAACTGATAATAATTTTTAATAATATGCAATATGCTCTGTTTAAATTATAAGGAAATTGGTTTATTTATTTAAAGTTCACAGTCGAATCTGACACCTTCAAAGCGCTTCCAATTAGTTAGTATTTCCTCTGCGACACACATAAGGTCATGTAGGTCAGAACAACTTTCCTTGCCACAAAGCCGGCTGATTTCAGGCTATTGACCTTTAACACTGAGCCCCTGAGCGCGTCTCATTATAAGCACATTATGATGTCAACACAGCAGTTTGTCTGGGACAGACGGAATGACGCTGACAGATTGATATACTTCTAGGCTAGAATTACGGATTCCATAACAGTTCAAGTTGACTTTAAGGTTATGGAAGCTTGTGTGATCAAATGAAGACATGCAAAGAATTGTTTATTTTTATTACTCTAATCTCATTCTGTAAAGTGAGAAAATTCTCATTGGACTATCCACACGTCAATATAATGTACCCTAAGCAGCAAATTAAATTCAATTTCCTTGTTTTAGGAGGCTGGAGGCAGCCAGTTAGCAAGTAGCAGCAAGCTAAGCTAAAGATTTAGCCTTGGTAAAATAATGTTTGTGTTAAAACGTTTAGATTTCTCATGTTGACGTAGGCCTAATTAATCAAAAGCCAATAGCACTTTTATCAAATAAACATTGCATTATATAACCTATAAATAAATAAAAATACAAAAAACAATCGCAGTGAATCTTCTTGATTGCCGGCATGTGGCTACCTATCTAGCCTCCCGTGAGCCCGATTAAAATTAAAACTTCAAACGGAATGCATTAGGAAATTAAACATTAATCAAACAATCTGACATGAAAGTGTATCACAGCAATGTCTCGCCGGTCCCACCTGGGTGGAGAACCGCGCCAGCGACAGAGCGGCGAACCGGAGTGGGCAGCAAGAGATATCGGTGCCCAGTCTATGCCACCGTCGTTGCCCGGTAGGATTTTGGAGTGCTCGAATGGCACGGGCCGGGAGGGGGGCCACGGAAAACGTAAAAGTATCTCTTAAAAAAAACGTTTATCACGGGTCTTTGGCAATGTCGATGCGGCGCCTCCTCTTTATCAACAAAGCCACGGGCACGAATTCTGTCATAAAAATAGTCGAACAAATGAAATATTAAAGAGTTTACGTCCACCGCGTTCTCGTCCCCTCTGTGCCAGTGCAGTGTGATGACTGTAGCTTGAGTTACCTCGTCGGGCCTAGCTTGCTACGGAGACGGGATGCACACTGTTACAAAAATTGGGTTCGCCCATAGCGTGATCTAGAGAGCTCTAAAGGCGATTTAATTATTTAATTAGACTCCCGAAACAATGCATCAATGAATTCTCAGCGTGATTAATCAATCGTTAGTGTTTTCGACTCATTTTGGGATGTTGCAGGAAGAATTTCAGAGGGTGATCCCCGCTCCATCTTTCCCGGACATCAACAGGTCATCCCGGGACAAATACGGCAACTGGGGGCGAGCCAGACTGAACCAGAGTATGAGAGGGGGGGGGGGGCTTCAAGTCGCTAGACTACAAGTCTAAGACTAGACAACAATTTAAAACCACTTAACAGCAACTCGAGATGTTCGTCACCCAAATTTAATTAATCATTCCGATTTAAAATGACCTAATTTTATTTATTTATTTTCTACTGGAGAAACACTTGTATTTGCCATCTGAAATGTACAGACCCGAGGCTGTGAAAAAGTTGAGAAGAGTGGAGAAGAGAATGCATCGAAACTCACCGAGAAAGAGACAGCCCGCAGCGCTAGATGTGTGATGTCGGCGAAGTGGTTAAAGTTTTGTTGGTGCCGTCCCTATGAGCCCATCCCCCATCGCACACCTTCCCAAAAACAATAGCTAACCCCCCCCCTTAAAATCACTCCGAACCGATCCGAATTCCTCCTTTACTGGAAATCACAGAACGCCGGCAAGCCTTCAACCGCCGAATTCCCTTGTCCTCCGTGACCCCGATAAACCTGCGTGAACCCGGGTAAAACTCACCCCCTCGCTGTTTTCGTTTGGAAAGTGTTTCAATGGAGGACCACAGACGCGTTTTCTCCCTCTCCTTCGCTACAGGCAGCCATTCATTGTGAACAGCAGTACAGTAGCACAGGCGAGACGCCGAGCGCAGAGCTATCGAGGCTATAGAGCGTTCCTTTCCTCCCCAAGGAGGGTGGGATCACAGAGCTACCGATCGCGCAGACAAATCGTCTCCATCCAACCCGCCCCGCTCTGTCTGTCTGCCCGTGCCAATTCACATCACGACACCCACATACTCAATTCACGTACCCGGTGTTATCGCTGTCTCCGTGCAGTGCAGGGACTCCCTCGTGTCCAGTTGACCGGGGACAGTAAGTGGAGCCTGTTGGCAGCCTCCTTGGTAGTTTCCTTCCCGGTTTGAACGGAACGGTAACGTGTCCCGGTGTTAAAAAGAAAGTGAGTTCGAGCGTCTAGACCTCGGCAGGTGAGCCTCGGGGGTCTAGGAAGCTCGCGCACAGAATACCAAATAGGTTCTGACTAAACTCAAGTGCTGGAGAGAAAATGTGTGTGCCTCTCTCTCTCTCTCGTTCTATCTCTCGTTCTCTCTCTCTCCTGCCCTATCAATCATTTCTCCAAATATCTTTACCATATCTGTCCCTTATTTTTGTCATAGCGCCCCCCTCCAGATGTTGACATTCGGGTAAATCGGCCCATGACAAGCCGTTATAAAATGCCGTTGAAGCGACCGTCTCAGCTGCAGTACCGACACCGAATAACCTGACACATTATACAATTATCATGATAAAGGTATAAAGGTGACGAACTATTTCCTGCTGGTTCAAAGCTGCAGTCGAAACGTAAACGATCGAAGTTTGATGAAGTTTTTGGGGATAAATGTGACGAATTCAAACAGCCATAATTTCTTACACAGTCATATGATATTACTTTAATTAAATCGGCCCTGAATCACCTATAAAATATAAATGCTTAAATTAAAATGTATAATTATATTTGTCGAAGGGCCTTTTATGTTGATGTCCTGATTCTAAAGCTCATAACACTCTTTTTTGGCCGTATCGAATTAAGAATATTTGACATAACCCATTTTGCTCAATCTCCTGTCACGTTCTAGGCTTGGAAACTGGGGCATGGACATGAATGACCTGCTCTGTGCAGTACGTGTCCTTACGTTACACCAGTTACATTATATTACATAGCATTACCAGTCACCCGGGGGCGTTCTGCGCAGTTGGCCAAGGCCACCGTTCGTTCTGTCTGAACTCAGTCGGCCTCCGTAGTTGTGGTTCTACAAGCACGTCGGTGTCCATGTGGTAAAGCAAGCCAACTCGGAGCAGAGCAACTTGTGAGTTGTGAAGTCTTGTGACAAATATACTTTTGAAGTCTCAGGTTTAGTTGACAAAAGGTACAAGGAACAAGGTGCCTGTGTTAATGTTTAATAACAAAACTACCCGATAACAAGCTAGCTAGCTTTGTTGTTTAACAGGTGTCACTTGGGCAGCTAGCATAACGTTAGCTAGTAAACCGGGGCTAACAAGTTACTGAAAGGCGTTCAATAATTATTGTAACGAGCGCTGACAATAATCAGTCATTTAGCAAAGGACACTGCTGCTTATTTCGAGTGCTTACGACATGCTGTTCAAGAACACGGTCGCATTCATTTTGAATCATGACTTGTCTTTAGTTAGCTTGCTACCTAGCTAATGACAGTAAGTCAGCTGGTTACACTGTCTGAGAAAAAGAGTTGTTAGCTAGCGAGTGTGTATTTGCTTTGGTCTCTGTAATGCAATGAAGTTAGTCGTTTTGTAAACGTTAGAACATGATTGCGTAGGGTCATCAAGGTGTGGTACCATATCGGTCATCATCTCTTTCCTTAGGACGGAGAGGCGTTAATGATCGTGCGCAGTGCTCGGTTTCTTTCTCTCGCCTCATCTCTCCGGCCACTAACCCGCATCCGTCCCACTCATCACAAACGTCTCAGAGCCGTAGGCGCTGAAGCCTACCGTGGACTGAGAACCATGGAGCCCCTGCGAGCAACTCAGGACCCCCTGGTCACGACCACTCTGGCCGGGGCAGACGCCAAACCCCGGTCCCCTATCTCAAGTTCCCCAACGGAGAGCACAACTCCAGAATGTACTGGCACTACAAATGACACGGAGACAAAGACGGCGGTGCAAACAGGGCTGTTGCCAGGGGAGACGGTCGTCAGGGAGGGCAAGGCTGCCATCTTGTTTCCCAGTGCCAATGAAGTGTTCTACAATCCAGTGCAGGAGTTCAACAGAGATCTGACGTGAGTTTAACTGACCTGCCTTCTGTTGGATCTAAATAATGACATTTTGACAAGAGTGAGCAACTCTCTCCTTCCACCCTCCTATCTCCCTGTCTCCTTCCCTCCCTCCCACCCCCCTCTCCCTCTCCACCCTCTCTCTCCCCCCTCCAACCCTCCCTCTTCTCTCTCTCTCTCTCTCCCCCTCTCCCTCTCCTCTCTCTCTCTCTCCCCCTCTCCCTCTCTTCTCCTCCCCTCCCCCCAGATGTGCCGTGGTCACAGAGTTCTCCAGGGAGCAGCTGCTGAAGAGGAGGGTGAAGGTGGTGGTTCCCGGGGAGAAGGTACGCGTGGTGGTGTGCCTGGAGGAGGAGAGAGGGACGGAGGGAGAGGCGGAGGACAGGAGGACGGAGGAGGAGCCGCTCGAAACGGTCGTACCGGGGATGAGGTGTGAGGTGAGGACCTGGATGAGGTGTGAGGTGAGGACCTGGATGAGGTGTGAGGTGAGGACCTGGATGAGGACGGACGGACGTGTGTAACCCCCCACCCAAGAATGGTTTGTGTGTGTGTGTGGAGAGCCTGTGTGTGTGTTTGTGTGTGTGTGTGTGTTTGTGTGTGTGTGTGTGTGTGGAGAGCCTGTGTGTGTGTGTGTGTGTGTGTGTGGAGAGCCTGTGTGTGTGTGTGAGGTGTGTGTGCTTCTAACCCCTCCCCCTCCTCCCCCCAGGGCGGTCTGCGTGTGCTGGAGGGGCTGGCTGCGTCAGGGCTGCGCTCGGTGCGTTTCGCCCTGGAGGTCCCAGGACTACGCAGCGTCACGGCCAACGACTTCTCAGCCAAGGCTGCCGCCCTCATCGCCAGGAACGCCCAGCACAACTCTGTCACGCACCTGCTGCAGGCCAGCCAGAGAGACGCCAGGTCTGCCTCTCTCTCTTTCTCTCTTCTCTCTCTCTCTCTTTTTTCTTTCTGGCTTTATCTCTCTCTTTCTGGCTGTATATTTCTCCTCTCTCTAACCGGCTGTATCTCTCGCTGTCTCTATATCTCCTCTCTCTATATATCAATATATCTCTTTCTGCATTTGTCATGCCCTGTTCCCTCTACTTTTTCAGCCAAACTTCCTTCTCTCTATTGAAGTCAATGCGTCTTTTCATCCTCCTCCCTCCCTCCCTCCCTCCCTCCCTCCTCCCTCCCCTCCCACCCCCCCCCCACCCTCCCTCCCTCAGTATACTGATGTACGAGATGCGAGGGAGGAAGGATCGCTACGATGTCATCGACCTGGACCCCTACGGTAGCCCCGCCCCCTTCCTGGACGCGGCCGTGCAGGCGGTCAGCGACGGAGGCTTGTTGTGTGTGACCTGCACTGACATGGCAGTGATGGCCGGGAACAGCGGAGAAACCTGCTACAGCAAGTACGGCTCGGTGTCCATCAAGGCCAAGTACTGCCACGAGATGGTGAGCGTCACACACACACGCACACTACTGTCGGTGTCCTTGCGATGTGATTGGATGTCATTTCCTCCCCGCCCCCCAGGCGCTGCGCATCATCCTCCACAGCGTGGACCAGAGGGCGGGGGTGTACCAGCGCTACAGTCCAGCCGCTGCTCTGCGTCAGCGTGGACTTCTACATCCGTGTGTTCGTCAGGGTGCACACCGGCCAGGCCATGGTCAAGAACTCTGTCAGGTAGGTATACACACACACACACACACACACACACACACACATATACCGACACACACATGCACAGCAACACAGTATACACAATAACACTACACTTTTCACTTTCTAACACTGAGCTTTTGTAAAAGTCTTCTAGCTGTTCCCCAGCGGTGACATAATGTGTGTGTGTGTGTGTGTGTGTGTGTGTGTGCAGTAAGCAGGCTCTGGTG